>NW_026611812.1:0-122500 GCF_023638135.1 Falco biarmicus
CTACATATTACACACTGATTGGTTAAATCTTAAGCGTAAGAAACACTGATTGGTTAATATTTAAGGCACACCGTTAGAACAATAGGTACTTACTAGTTTATCTTGACCTAGCAATAATTTTTATTCCAAGGTTAGGGAGTTTCTTTCTACGCAGCTTTCTTAATTACATATCGGCGCCATCTGTTCCCTTATCTGGCTACTTGTTTCTCTGTCCGTCTGGTTGCCTCCTCAACTGTGACGGCTCAGGGGTCTGCAGTTAGCTTGTTCCTTTGCTCCCAGGGCTTGTGCCCTACAAGTTCTAACAAGTCTCTGTTCATCAGGCTATCAGTACTTGGACTCTTGTCCTTGAGGCCTTGACCTACAGAGAAGGTGCAAGGAAGGAGTTCTCTTGCTGTTTCTCACCCTCCCCTTGCAGCCATGTAAGGAACAGCACAAAAGTTCTGCTCCCTGCTTTCTGCTCTGAGAAAAAGAAAATTGACCTCTCATACCTGGAATCATTCACATTCCAAAAGAAGCCACCTTGGGAACGTGCAGCGCTGCTCCCCTGGAGAAGGTTCCAGAAAGGAATTCTCTTGCTGCTTCTCACCATGCCCTGGGAGCCATGTGAGGCACAGCACAAAAATTCTGCTCCCTGATTTCTGTGGTGAACAAAATTGACCGGTTTAGTTGTACTCACGGAGAGACAAGACTTTCTTACTCAAAAGCAAAACCAGAAAGCCACACAGGCTTGGGAATCCTCTTCTTCTTCTGCGTGGCTGGTGACTTCCCATGGCTATTCCTCAAGGCAGGATAAACAACCATGAATTTGGAAGCCCGCATAAATTCAAGTACACTTAGTCCTCTGACAGTCACTACTTGTGGGCCAGCAGTCCTCTCACCCCTCCACTGATCTGCCTCTTAGTCCTCTAGCAGTCATTCTCCATGGAGGGACCACAAGTCCTCCATACCTACCTACCAACTCACCAGAAATGAGTCAGACCACATCAGAAGTAACACTGCCTGACCTGCAGGAGATATAGAAACCATCATTACTGGTCGACAAGACAGAAAAAACACCGCCATCCACCAGACAGCAGAAAAACAACCAGAAGAAACATTGTATACAAACCAAAGGCCCCCACCCAAACCCTGCAAAGGCCAAAAACATGAAAAAAGGCACTCTCCACATAAAAAAAACAAACCAAAACCACACAAAGAACACATAATAAGATCACACTACCATAACCCCAGGAATACAGAGCCAACAAACCCAGATTCTGTCCATAAAAATAACACGCTTTAACGCTTCACTCGCTTAACCTCTGGCATACCATAACCTTGTCGCCCCCAAACCCCAGCACGCTGTAGCCCTAAGGCAACACAAAATGGAACACAAAGTCCCTGGAGATCTCTGTCAGGGCCTTCAGGTGGACGCTGACCTCAGGCATCGTAACCTTGAAGTGGGAGCCATGTGGAGGCACCAGAACATCACCGGCACCCATCTTCACACCCTGAAACAGTGCCTGGGATAAACGCTCCTGGGCAGAAAGACTGAGGCACTCGGAGGCTTTGAACCGGCCGGCCACAGTCACAGGGCTTGAGCTCATCATTTCTGTGTCAGAGCCACCAGGCAGGTGGCCCCATCCTCCCAGAGAGACCCCTCAGGGCACCTGTACCCAGCTCCAGGGGGCTGGATACACAGCCTCGGATCCATGGTGGGAGGGGTGCTTTAATCCTGGGAGCGGGATTTCTAACAGTGCCCCTGAGGAGGAAAGCCTCCTCAGGCCTGGAAGCCTGAGAGACATCCCTGCGCTGCTCCACACGTCACCAAAAGCAGGGGCTGAGGAAGGCTGCTTTGGGGCCCGTCGAGGGAACCAGCTCCCCTGGGCTGCTCTGCGGCCACTGGCTGCCGTTGCTGTCACGCAGGTCTCAGTGCTGCTCTGCAGTCGGCCGTCACCTCCCTGCGCGACACTCTCCAGCGCAGCACACGTCTGCACTGGCTCTCCCTGGGGACAAAGATCACAAGCGAGGGATGGGCTTGGCTTTGCCCCCAGTCCCAGGCTGCCACCAGAGAGACCTGCCACCCCCGCCCCAGCTGTGCGATGTGGGCACCACGTACAGCTGCAGACGTGGGTCAGGGCAGCTGTGGGCAGGGGGCAAGCCCCGTGGCGGTGCCCCCGGCGCTGGCAGCAGGCAGAGCTGGGGAGAGCGAGGGGCAGCCCAGGGCAGCCGGCAGCTGGCGGCGGGGCCCGGCAGGGTGCAGCACCCTCAGCAATGCCCGGCTCCTTGCGCCTCGGCCCCAGGGCTGCAGCGCAGGGCTGGCCCCAGCCGGGGCTGGGCTGGGAACAGCCAGGCAGGGCCCCCTGGCAGCCCCGGCACGCACCTGCTCCCTGCATGGGGCAGCCTGGTCCTTTGCAATCGACCCCGTGGCATCCAGAGAAGGGCCCTGCCCTGGGCCAGAGCCATCTCTGCAGGCAGGAGGCCTTCCTCGGCGTCCGTCCCTCAAATCCCTCCCTCCGGCCCCCACAGTCCGTCCCTAAAACACTTCCCCTCGCCCCCAGTCCCTGCGAGCGGGGAATCCGCCTCCCCAGCTTTGAGCCCGGGCGGCGCAAGCCCCCCCAGGGCTCACCCTGCCATCCATGTGGTTCCTGGACGAAACACCATCCCACCATGCCCGCAGGCAAACCGCTATCCCTATGGACACAATGGGGGCAGCCGGCACGGGGCGGGGGGGGGGGGGTGTCACTCTCGGGGCTATTCTAGTGAGCAACACTCAGAGAGGCCAAAAACTGGAGTGCAGGGGTGATGCCGGCATTACAGCCGGCTGCAAGCGAAAGGCACTCAATGGGCATGGGCGCTGCTGGGAGGGAAAGCGCCACGTCAGGACGGTCGGGAATCTCGGCTGGCTGGGAGGGAGCTCCATCGAGCGCTCAGAGTCGAGGCTTGAGATCCTTGCAGCCACGGAGGTTTTTGCACGGAGAGCTGCGCTAAGCAAGGCTGGTTTATCACTTTGGCTGCAACACGAGCGTGCTGCACCCATGCATGTGTGCTTCCCCTGAGCCGACAGAGAACTTTCTCTCCTGGGCTTTGTTCCCTCTGGGACAGCGGCTGTGAGCGAGGCAGGGCTGTCAGATATGCACAGCAGGGGTCGAGGGGCTCAGAACGGATAAACCCCCCGGCCTGCGCCCGGCCCTGCCCCTCTCTTACAGCCTCCATGGCAGTTCCCCTGCAGCTGAATAGAACCATCAACGCTCTGTCTTCAGTGCAGTTTCTTGTACATAGAAAAAGGGGACAGCACAAAGCGTGAAGCAAAGCCAAGAAGGTGGCACCTGATTTTAAAAAGAATACATTCAGTACATCACAAAAAAATGCGGTGGAACTCACTCTTCCAATTGGGTTAGGCAGGAGGAAAATGGATTTGGAAAGCAAATAAGAATCGCTCACTTCAAGCTATAAGGTGGCTACTAAACACAGACTCTCCCGTGCATGTCCTGCTCATTAGTTCTGCGCTTTGGACATGCCTGCGGCTTCCCTGAAGCACCCTCTCTGGGTTACTCTTCCAAAGGGGTTCCTGGGACATCTGCATAGGGAAGCTGCCTGAAGCAATCACCGTTTGTTATCCTGTCAGGTTTCAGCCAGGGCAGATAGCCTGTGCATGCAGGGACTACAAACTGCAGGCATCGCAACTTGTGGATCCCAGGAAAAAGGGGGTACATGATATGAATTTACGGTACAAGGCTGTCACTGAAACAAGCCATGTGAAGTGGAATATAGTACTTCTAGCACCAGTGAAATAGTGTACGTTAAAAGAGTATTCATCTATATACAAAAAAGTCATGAAAACTTATTTTCAGGACATTTCTCAAGATCTTGAGAAATAGACCTCTGTTTACTGGTAAGGGAAGAAGAAGTAAGAAACTAAAAAGTGTCCATCCCAATACACACACCACCACCACAAACACCACGACCCGCCCCCAAATTACCTCAGGTGAGCCGCGGCCTTTTTAAAAAGTGCCAGCATCTAAAGCGTATGTAGTGACCTGGAACAACGTTGCTGCATATTTGGGATTCAGATGATACAGGGCAGCGTGAGGATTGCTAACATGGACAAAACAGCGGGACTTACTTTGCCTCTTTATTTCGGTAGCTAGGTAAATAGCTAAGGATTGAGGCTCTTGTGGCGAGGTGTCTGCTTACCCTTGAGCAAACAGTACTTCCATAAGTGCAAAACCAAACCTGCAACGTTGGGAATGGCAGTTTCCTGCTGACACGCATTTTTTTCCAAAAGGCAGGTGTCTGCTTCCTATCTGGGGCCATCTTTGTGCACGCTAAAAATAGTTCATGCCCTTAGTGCAGTGCTGAGAGTTTTGAAAGATGGACAGCAGTGTCTGGTACACACCTTCTTCAGGAAGGTCAGGAAGGGCTTCTTGACCTTCCTGAATTTTTTCAGCGGTTGATCTCGAAAAGCTTTTCTTCTCTCCTTTTCTCTTCTGGTGTGCTTTCAGCCTCTTCTCCAGAGACCTGTTTTCCCTTTCTGTTTCTTTGCTTTTCATTTTCCTGAAACGAAAGACCCTGCAAACCTTGATATTCCACAGTGTTATTAGAGAGGTAAAACCACGATCAACTGGAATCAGTTCTCATTTTAAACAAAGGGAGCTCATTTTACCTTCTTTCCTCTGAAAGGCTCATCAGCTGTTCCGGGTCTACCGAGGAGTCTGCTGTGCTCTCGGGGGTGGTTGGAAGCAAAGGTACAAGCGCCTGAACCGGAAAGGTTGAAGTTGACAGGTGGCAAGACACCTGGAGCAGTAAGCTACCGTTTTCCAAATTGCTACCTTAGCTCCTCAAATAAGATCCCTTTGGTTGCTTTGCATTATCCACATTTTGCACCGTCGTAAGATAGGCTTCAGGAGCTCTGATGAATTGGGATGATGGGCTGCCCCTTCTCGCGGGCTGGGGCACCACAAACTGGAGGGGTCTTGGAGGGTAGGACAGACCCTTGCCAGCTTCGTTCTGCTGGGCTTTCTTCTGCCTTCCTGGGACACGGTTCTGCCGTTATCCCTTGGGCAGCATTATCCCATTCTGGGGCGTGAGCCTTTTATTTTTAAATCTGCGATTTTGTATTTGACTTCTTGTAAGTATTTAGATTGATTAAGCACATTCCCAATGCATCTGAGAAACAACCTTTCTGTTTTTTCTTCTCTATCATTACAGGGTGGGAAAAGTCAAACAGACAAGGGATCTAATGACAGGAGGAGGCACAGCAGCTGCTTGGACCTATCAGAAACTACTGTCATACATGAGAAACGTGTCAGTGTTTGTTGGCCTGACATCCCTCTACTATTTCTGATTTCACCACCATACCTGCCCCTGCTTCTTTGTAGAGGATGAACAGAGAGGGTGCTGTGTGCAAGAAGTCTTTTGCCTGGGGCTCTGCGTTTGCTTCACCTGCACGGCTCCTTTGATCTTCCAAACGCACCCGTGGAACACAAAAGCACGTGCAGCAAAGTGACCTCGTGGAAGTGGACAACACCTAAACCAAAATCCACCAGCAGCACAATAAGGAATTGGACCAGAAGCCCCAGATTTTGAAAACCCTCAGCCCCTCCTCATACCTGTGCACCTGTCCACAGGTGCTGGCACCTCCTCGGCTGATGGAGGGGAGAGGCCGGCCACCTCCTCCCCAAAGATGTCCCCGCAGTTTTCAATCACAAACTGCACCAGCACGTTCCCCTGCACACATCAAAGCCTTGGTCTCAGCCTACGAGTTTTCTCCCTTTGAGCCTCCCAGTTCCCCCTGCCATCCCCCTGGGGAGGGAGGGAGGGAGGGAGGGAGCAGCTGTGTGTTGCACAGCTGGCGGCCCCGCTTGAACCACAGCAGCCTATGAGCAACAGTTAGCTGGTTGATGGTGAGAGTGCTCATCCTTCGTCCTCCATCAGGGTGCGGGCGTCTCCCGTATCACACTGGGACGCAAAAAAGCCTCAGCAGTCCGGCTGCTGTTGGAGCTGCTGGAAAAGCTTTTTGGGCGAGCCGACGTATTTGTAGTGGCCAGCATGGCAGTTTGCTTTATACCGTTGCCCTGAGCGTGGGCGTCTGAAGAAACTGCCCGGCAGTCAGTGTGCAGGGATGACGGCCGCAGGGGACAGCAAGCTGCAGGTGATGGTCAGCGGCGGCACCGTGTCTGCCTGCGTGTTGTCCCGGCTCTGAGCTAATGGCGCTGCTCCCCAGTGGAGCATCCATCGAGCCTGAGCACAGGCTGTGTCTTAGCCAGAATCCGAGCAGGAGCTGAGGGGACAGTGACACCTCCAGAGGTGCCATCCGGCCCCCACCTCCCTGTGTGACTGTGCTGTGAGTCCTAAAGCTCAGCCGTGATGCCCACTGGCAAGGAGTCTGGGCCAAGGGATGATCCCAAAGTCCTCCCCTAGGACGCACCACCAAACAATATCTGCCCAGTCCCCAATTATCACATGGCAGACGTAGTCAGAAGAGAGGAAAGATCATTTTATTGAGGACATCAGCTGCAGGCTGGGGGGGTGGTGGCTACCCAGGAGCCCCAGGGCTTCAGGCAGGAAAACAGCACCTGCAACAATAAGAGCCAGGAAGCACTGCTAAAGCCACAAAGCCAGGACGAGGCGTGACTTGGTTGCCCTTGCTTTGGGGAACGCTTTACAAAGTGCCTTGAATCAGCGCTCCCGCCCAAAGGACTGGTTCTCTTCATTTACTCCAGCAGCCTCGGCAGACAATAAAAGCCTTACACAAGCAGCCTGCCACAGCAAGAAAGGATCTTCCTGACTTGCCGTTCAGTTCTCAAATGTTACGTTACTGCCTGTGGAACAGGGTTTAATAGGCTGTATTCCCAAGACCTCTGACTCCCCTTTACTGACCTGGGGCCTCGCGTTTGTGCTTTTCCCAAATGATATTCGTTCTAGTGTTTGGTCCACAGTTCCCCATTCTAGTATCTAATAGTGCATTCCACCACTTCATACGTTGACTTTTCAATCGCTTCGTCCGTCTCTGGCCGGCCCCCTCGCAGGGAACACGGAAACGCAGATCGGGACTCCCCACTCACTTCACAGTTAAACTGTGTCTCTCACACACATCACACTTGCTGGGCAGCCCTCAGCCACACAGGCAGCATGTTACATACAACTCTAGGACTGCTGACAGTTTGCGTTAGCACACAAAGTACGTGTTTCAATGAACAATTGCCAAAAACCAAGTTCTAATTTTTTCTGGCCCTAAGCAGGGGCCCTCTGCTCTGTTGCCCCTTCTTCCCCCAGTTTCTTACCGGAACTAGTAACTCCAGCTCACCAGCTCCTTGACCATGGCTTCAATCTGTTCCTGAGCCACATGCACATCTTCTGTAGGTCCTTCCAAAGTGATGTTATCCTCTCCTCCAGTGAATTTGATGTGAACCTTGAGGTGAAAGACAATGGATCTCTTAAGAATTTGCCAAGATCCAAGCCAGGCCAATGCTCTTGGTCAGGCCTACACCATCCATCCCTGCCACTAAGAGATGCGCTCCTTCCCAAAAAGCCCAAACAAAATCCCCACAATTTTACAAGTCAGTAACTTAACGATTTCGGCCATATGGCAGTGCCTAGAGCCCAAGGCTCTGGTGCTGTCCCAGTTTCTGCAAGGGCTTTGGAGAAGTTTACCCATCTAGCCTTTATCTAGATACCGCCTAACTCACCAGGGAGAAGCCTCGCTGCACTCGCCATTTCCAGGTATCCTACTACATCAGTTCTCAAAACAGCACCACATAAAGCTTCCTTGGAAGGGCTCAACCCATGACAATAACATAGGAGGAGCAGTGTTTGCAGCAGTAAAAGAGAGGGTTCCCTTGAACAGCAAAGATCTGTGTCATTTCCCCCTGGGTTTACCCACGCTAGAAGACACCTCTCTCTTCCGTGACGAGTGATCTGGACTAAACCTTCTTCTACGCCGGGGGTGCTAAGCTAACCAGCTCATCCATACCTTTGGCATCTGCTGAGTTATTTTGGCCAGGTTCTGTCCTTTCTTTCCAATAATGAAACGATGAAGCCAAGAGGGGGCAGAGACCGAGGAGACGGTAAAACTGTTGGCCTGAGAGACAGAAAAACAGAGAAGCTGTTTGATGGACAAACTGGGAGAGGCCTTCACAACAATTCAGTTCCAATTCCCATGCTGCACCTCCGGTATTGACTTCTAAGCTGCACCTCTAATGGCCCAAGAGAGACCACCCCCGCTACACCTGTCAGTGCTCACAAATGTATCTTCGCGGGACCTTCAAAGGAGGCCTAGCCCATCTTGTCAGTACCTTTGCATAGACTTCAGTCAATGCTTGCCCAAGTTTCTCAGGCTCGCCTCGCAGTATCAGCGTCTCCGAGCTACTGTCTGTGGGTGGGATCTCGACAGAGACTCCAGTCTTCTCCAAGATCTCCTGCAGGGAATTCCCCTTGGGGCCGATGACATACTTGTGCTGGGACTTCTTCACCTCCACTGCAATAGTAGTAGTCTTCTTTTTCTGTAGGGGCAGAGACACTGAGGCATCAATCACAAGGGGGCGGGGAAGGACAAGAGCGACAGGAAGAGGCACAAGATGCAGTCAAACTCTGCACCCAGCAAAGAGCAAAGCCAAGCTGAGCACAGTGGCTCGGCAGTACCCTAGCACCCCTTGGACCCCTGCCTACAGAAAGCCTTGTGCTCAAAAATTCACAGGGGAAGTACAAAACTAGCATGCTGGGTCAAGCTCCCTGGGACACGGCATGCAAGAGACCACACACACACACACACACAGGCATGTCGTTGTCGTCGTCCCCGTCCCCCCGTTGGACAACAGGGTTCAACTCCCAGCCGTCTCCCAGGCAGTGCCGTGATGCAACACTGTGCAGGCTATAAGCCGATTGTTGAAATCCAGACCGGTACAAATACAGACCTAACCACGAGGAGAAACAGCCCAGCAACCCACAACAAGGATATTCACAGCAGCGTTGGCTGTGGGAAATAAACTGGAGTGACATTCACTCTTCAGCAACTTCTGCTTATGTAGCAGCTTTGATACTGTCAGCTGGCCACCACTGTAGACCTCACACTTCTTTCCTTCCTTAGTAGCCCCGGTGTGAACAAGAGCCAGGGGAGCTCTTGGTGGCCTGCTAATTCCCACGATACAGAAAAGCCAGAAATCTGTCACCTCCCGGATAGTATCAGCCCAGCTCCCACTCTGCCGAGTGAGGAAACGGTAGGATTCGGGGTCATGTACTGCAAGGGCTGCTGAGCCAGATGCAACCGAGGGATGCACAAAAGTAGAACAAGAAGGGAAGAGTGCCTAGGAGCGGGTGCCAGGGGAAGGTGGGAAGCTTTATGGACCATCCGTACCTTCTCCTCATAGATCTTCTTAACGCGAGCCACAGCCTGGGCTAGTTGCTCCTTTTCTCCGGTGAAGACTATCTCGGTCTTGTTGACACTGGGTGGAGGAATGTTGATGCGCGTCCCTGTGTCCTGCATGAGCTCCCTCACCAGCTTGTTGTAAGGGCCAGCAATGAAAGGGTGGTACACTTTCTCCACGTCCAGCCGCTCCACGGCACGCTTATCCTGGAAGAGCCCACAACAGACCTTGGTGGGAACTGCCCTCTATATTACAGTCTCTGCCAGGCACAGCTAAGTTCCCAGGGGTGTCCTGCCTGACACTCTGGCCCAAGCAACCTTCTCAGTTTGCGGGCTTGTAGATCTCCACCTCTTTCAATCTACAAATACGGTTGCTGCTGCTGCTCCTTGTTTACGATATTCACCCCTGTGATCTCCTGCCTTATCCCAGCTGGCACCTAAGACGCTTCACTTCAACTATCAAATGCTTGTTTGGGCTTCAGAGATGGACAAAACGCAGCACAAGAAGTTTCAGGACCTGGCAGCGGTGCTCATACAGCCGGCGAGTGGCACAGTATACGTCTCCGTTCAGGCTAACGTTAGCCACTGACTGTAGCCACGGTGGCTACAAACTCCGACTATACCGTGGGGAAGCAAAATGGCTGACCAGCTAATGCCATGAGAGAGATCACAGTACTGAGGTACCTGCTCAGCGGAGATAAGCAGGATCTCGTGCCGGGCCTTCTCAATCCCTTCTTTAGTGCCGCTGATCTTGATCTGGTTGCTGGGGTCATCTGGGCGGGGGATCTGCATTTTGGTTGCAGTTTTGAGCTTCAGGTCCTGCAGCCTCTCACCCTTCTTTCCAATGACAAAACGGTGGTGCTCCTTGGGGATGGCAACTGTCGCTGAAGCCTGCGGCAGAAGAACCAAGCATCTGTGAAAAGCCTTGCCTGCACTGGCAGATCCACAGGAACAGAGCCAGGGAAAGCAAGGTAGACGCTGCTCAGCGGTACTGCTCCTCAGAGCAAACACAACGCCTTCCCAGCACATTCTGTCTGAGGGCTGACACTGTACCAGCTGATCTACAGTGCCTCTATGCCAGGAGTATAAAGCCCACCTTTCCCTCAAAACCCTTCTGTTTGCACAGGAGCAGTACTCTGAATTAGCAAAGGCCTTCCGACACAGACGAGGAGGTGCCTCTCCTCCAGTGTAAGACACCAGGCAACAACTGAGATGGCAGCGCACAGCTGGAGTTTATCTGAACTCTGGCATCTGCTGCCAAGGCTACAGAGAGCAAGACGTACAGTATGACTCCTAGGAAAGAGAAATTCAACACCAGAAACCTACTGCAGGAGGCAGGCAGCTAGCAGATGCTTACCGCTACTTAAGTGCTAAGGCGTCTTCAAGTGTAGCACATGCTGCTCCTGGGACTGCTTCTAGAAGGCCCCGCATGCAAAAGGGGTCCTTCTCAATCTACCATTAAAGGGCTGCTCTATACAAGGGCTTCCTGACTTCTTCCCTTCTCACTGAGTTTTTACAGGTCTGGTAGCTGATGACTGCTATCGTGCTCCTGATCCCTGTGATTAGGCAACCACTAACAGCAATCAGACAATGAACATTCAAGCTATAATGGAAAAATAAAGGATGAAGAAAAGATCACTCGGTGTGACTTTTCAGCTCTGTGTTCCTGTCCTGAAGCTAGCCAAGCCCAAGAGAAGCTGGAATACAGACACACCTTCCAGACCTGGGGCCAGGGCAGAAGGAGCTATATTTGAGAACAGTGGCTCACGGGTCTGTGGCGGCACGACCTGAACTGTTTTTTCAGATGCACATTGTGGATGTAGGGTTTCGTTCCTTTCTCTTTCCTCTGGCAGGGTATGACACAGGGGCTGAACAGCGCTAAGCAGACATGGTATTAACATTGCATTACCTACCTTTGGCATTATACTTTAAAACACACTGCAACACCTGGCTGCGATACATCCTAACAAGAGCTACCACCTTGACTATGAGCTCAAGAACCTTAAGGTAAGAGATCAAAACCTAGAGGACTGAAGCAACCGAAACAACAGGGTTGTGGCTCCTTACCAGTGTGCCTTGAGTTACACAATGCAGAACCCTGACCCGAAGCTTTTGGCTTTTGGCAGGACTTCCTTTCCTCTACTTTTCTTTCTCCCAGCCTTCCACGTTCTCCTCTGAAGGACTTCAGGAAAAGCACAGTCCCGTTCTCACACACTACTAGCTTTGTGTGTGAGGCTCCTGCACCCCCTCCAGCACCAGCACCTCAGCACAAAGTCACTGGTTGCAACTCAAATGTTCCAGAGATCGCAGGCTCCACGCTTCATGCAACACCACGGCCTGTAATTACCTTGGAACCCTATTTTAAGCCTCATTCCCATTCCAAATTGCCAGTTGGGTGCTTTGAAAACGTACAGCAAAGCTGAATTAGTCATACCTCTTTGGCTTACAAGCACACGGGCCCAAGGGTCTCAAAGCATTTGCGAGTCTTGGGGAAGAGCAAAGACGAAGGCAGAAACAGTTAGATGCCCTCACCCGAGTCTGCAGTCGAGCGACAATCTGCTTCCGAGCCTTCGTGACTGCTTCCGCCTTGCCAGAGACCACGATCGAAAGGCCCTGGTCCTTTGCGAGAGACAGCTCCAGGTGAGCTCCCGTCTTCCGCATGATGTCAAGGCAGATCTTGGCCTGCTCGCCTTCTCCAAACTGATTCATGCCCTTGTATTTCCTCTCCTCCAGTGGCACATGGAACACCTGCTCAGCCACGGGACAGACACAAGCAGGGCACAGCAAGGTGTCAGTGTGCTTTGGATTGTCAGTGCCTCCCTCTGCAATCCTCCCTTCAGGCCTGTTCCAGCTATCTGTGCAACAGGGATGCAGAGCTTTGTCTGGGCAGTTTTTCAACACATCCCTCCCCCTCCAGAGCAGTCCTAGCATTCAGCTTCAGTCTTCCTTGTGCGCCAGGGCAAAGGACAGCAAAGAGGCAGTTACTCTGACACACTAAGGGATTTCATACTCCAGGGAAAGCTTCACTTCACCTACTTTTTGGAGGGATGAAAAGGAGGGAGATAAGACACCCACTCCCACCAACCTGAGTGATGACAGAAGCCTTTATTGGCCGGATTTTGCTCCAGGGCCCAGCAGGTTCCCGGGCAGCTTCCAAACATGGTGCTTTCTCAGGGAGCGCAGGGAAGGCTTCCTCGTAGGTGGGAGGATCCTTCTCTTCTTCAGAGTTTAAAGCTGTTACTGCGGTGAAGCAAACAAGGCAAATGAGATGCTCTCCCCACAGAAACGCCCCCATTCATAGGCAGTGCAACTCTATTGAGGCATCATCAAAGAGAGACAACAAAGGACTTGTGCACTACTATTCATCCTGCTACAGTTATGCTTGTGGAGAGCAGCCGAGTCGGGAGCACAGCTGAGCTCAGCACAGCACAGACTGCAGTAGGTGCCGCCATGGATGCAGGAAGCAACCGTGCAAGTGAATGGTGGCAGCAAACAAGCACATTATGGCCAACTTTGTTGAGAGGAGCTTGATCGGGGGACAACAGGCCAAGCAGAAGGAAATCAAAGGGACACAGCAAGGCTGTAGGTCAGAAGGGGACAAGACAGACACATGCCCAGGAAGAAGGCAGAGAGAAGCAGAAGCACTCTAGTTGGGGCAGAGTCCAGGGAAAGCCTGTAGCTTATGTTCGACTCAGCTGTGCACTGGGCTGTGCCAAGCGGGCCAGCTCGCAGCTGGAGAATGGGTGCCGAGACCCATCAGTGAGTCAGTCAATACGGTTATAATGACTTTCCCCAACACCTGGCTGAGCAAAGGAGGAAGTGACAATCCAGCACACTGATCCCACGAGGCTCTCTTGCAGCCCAATGACCCATGCTTGCACATGCCCTGCCCCACGGCTGACAGCGTTGCTAGCCAGAGCTCTGTGAAGATCTGAGGCTTGCCTCCGCCTGGCCCTGCACTGTGCAGCACCACCGATGTGCTCCTGTGGGTGGAAAGCCAGAGTCTGGCAGGCCGCCAGCCTAGGAATGGCGAACGCCGTGCCTGGACACTTAGGGGGAGCCGGAGGCATGGAGCGAGCTTGGCTAACAGCAAGGAACCTTGCCTGCGCAGTCTCTATTTAGAGGCACATCACAGGAACTCAGCTGTGTCTTCTCACCTTTCACCTGCTGCTGCGTCAAGCCACTGCGGTGTTCGGCAAAGCTCTCCTGGGTCAAAAGTGCCACCGAGCTCATCGTCGACCTCCCACGCACACACACAATCTGGGTATGCCACTGGAAGAGACAGAGGAGGCAACGCTATTACCAGCACCATTCAAGATGCACACAAGTCACTCCAGGAAGGCAAAAGACGTGTTTACTGAGCACTTTTCCAGCCGGCCTCTTGAGAAGCGCCTACAGGGCCAGTCTGCTGCCCTGTTCTCTTGCTGAACCACACAGAAACTCAGGGGGGATTTTTCCTCATAGCACAGCGGGCATCAAAACCAGAGCTCCTCGTTAAGAAGGCAGAGGATGTGCAACCTAAGAAGCCTCTTGGAAAGGGGGACACCCCAAGCTGTTAAAGCATACTCTCATTAATCTATCAAGTATTAATGGCGTGCAGTTTTAAAACCAGTCTCCCAAGGTACACATAGGCAGTGCAAGACCCTTGTGGAACCCTGGAGAGAAAACAAAAAAGAGCCCAGGATGCTGCCTCTTCCTGAAAAACTTACGCCTTGATTACCAACCGAGCATGAGCACCTGGGGCCCAGAGAGCAGCTCCTGGTGTCTCCAGCTCCTCTGCAATCCCTCCCACAACAGGCTCTACCGAGCGTGACCTTCCCTTCCGCTCCACGTACAGTCTCACAGCCCACAGTAAATACCACAGCCTCCTGGTAGCAGACTCTGCTGGAACTGCTTCTAGAACCCCCCCCCCCCAGAAAAACAATCACCCAAACAAAAAAACTACCTGCAAAGCCCACTACAGTACATCATGCAGCCTAACAGTTTCTTCTCTCAAGGTTAGGAACATTAGGAAGAGAGGCCTAATCCTGCAGCTGGGTTTTACTTTCCTGTCTCTACTTTATCTGTTTTCATATTTTAATACAAAGAACACCTCCCTACTTCTTGCACAGACCCGTGTTGCAAAAGTTTTACAGGCTCTGGGCCTCTCAGTGACATGCTCTTGGACAAGTGAGACTCCTTACATGCTGGGTGAACATGCCTTTCCCAGCCCACTTCAGAAAAGCCCCGGACTTTCTGCAGCAGTGCATGTCTTTGTCAAGGATGTCACAGCATTTCCCTAAGGGTAATGCTGCAGAAAGAAGGCTGCTCTTGTGCTTGATCCACAGGGGCTAAAAGGCTTGTATTTCTTGTTATAGTGTCTGCTCAGGCCGTGCCTGGGTGCCCACTCCTGCTAAGGATGGGACCAACGGATCTGCAACTTCTCTCTTTCTGGCCGCAAGGGAAGTGCAAAGGCAGTTTCCAGATCCTGCCTTTACTGCTTGTCAGCTTCAAAACAGCCACGAGGACACCTGCCAGGCTCTTGCTCTCCTGCTGTAAGGTTCATTTGATAAGCTCTGCACAGTATAGGCCTGAGGATTTTCTTCTGTAGCATTCTTGAACACAAAACAAATGTGAACCATAGTTTAGTACTTTTCTTTTTTTTTTTTTAAGAGAAACAATGCTTTCACATGAAGTGGGTATTTTGCAGAAACCCACAGATCAAATTGTCAGATACCCTCACAGCCACGGCGAATGAACTTTTTCAGCCATACGCTCGCATTCAGTTTGAACATGTTAGACTGGTCTCAGTGCAGCTGCTGACTGCTCTAACCACCTGACTGGTAGCGGCCTGGGTGAATGACCTGGATCCCCGCAGCAGCACAATCCTAAGTGCACTTGTATCAGCTTAACATGCTTCTATATGCAAAGGGAAGAGTATGTTTTGGGAAAGGCAGTATCAGCGGAAATACTGTAACCAATAGCACATCTTGATTTTCTTTGACAAGGTGTGAACCGCACAGGGGGGCTTATCTGGGATGGCTCTGCACTCTGATAACAGCTGTAAAATCCAGGGTTACAGATCTCTCTTCCAATAGGCCGTACCCTCTTCAGAAGCAGCTTAATGTGCATTGGGAAAAAAAGACTAGCTACCTGACCGAGAGCAACTGCCCTTATCCTACCAAAGAAAAAGTTACCATTGTTACCGGAGAGCGGCGGGGAGGCGACTGGGCGACCGCCCCCCGCAGCCCTGTCCCCTCGGGGGTGGCCCCGGCCCTCCCACCAACCCGCGGGGCAGCCGCCACAGACAGGGGGAGCGCGACGTGACTCAGGGATTTTGTCCGTGCCCTGGGTGCCGCCGGAGCGCTCCCCGTTGCCGGCGCAGTGCGGGGCGGCCACTGCGTGGGGGAGCGGCTGGGGAGGCCGGCAGGTTGGGCGGGTGCAGGAGGCCGGTGGGCCGAGCCCCTCCGCGCAGCCCCCGCACCCCCGCTCGCTGCGGAGGGTTGCGCTGGCGGCACGTGGGCCACACCACGCCAATGGGAAAGGCCGAGACCACAGAGTGCAGTCGGGTGCTCGCTGGACATCCCGCTTGCGGAGCCCGTCTCTCTGCTGCCGCTGTCTTGTTGGAGGCAGCGCAACCCGCCCGGCCGCAGAGACGGGCCCGCACCCTCCTCCCGCTATAGCTGAGGCTATACCCCCAACCCCCACCGCCCGCCCCGCGCGGCCAGTGCCACCGCGTGCCCCGGGACCGGCCTTACCTCTAGTAGGCCCGCAGCTAAGCCTATGCTGGGCACGAGGCCGAGGGGCCTGCCGTCATCGTGGTCAAGAAGAGAGATGTGTGTGACCTCCCAACATACGGGTGGTCCCTCCCCTGTGTGCCCTTTGTCAGCCGGTTGCTAGGGGAAGAGCCCGACTCGTTCCCATAGCAACCGACCAAAGGGCACATGGGGGCGGGGCCACACCTGTGTTGGCAGGTCACGCACTTCTCTCCTCTTCACCAAGATGGTGCCCCGGGACCGGCTTTACCTCTCGTAGGCCTGCAGCGAAGCCTGTGCTGGGCACGAGGCCGAGGGGCCCGCCTCTTCCTGCCAGCTGTGCGCGCGTGGGAGCGGCGGTCGGGGTCGCTGGCTGCGCGAGGCGCGGGGCAAAGGTGAGGAGACGCGGCGGGAGGGGGGCGGCCAGCGGCGCTGCCCTCCCTCGGCGGGGCTCGGGGGTCTGCCTGCGTGGCCCCCGTCTGGAGGGGCGGTGCAGGACAGCCCCTTCCCCGGCTCTCCGGGAACTCTCCGGGAAGCCCCTCTGGGGTGCTGAGCAGGTGCTGGTGAGGAGGAAGCAGCCGAGGGGAGCTGTGGGGTGGGGCACACACACACCCCTACCACCACCACCCCCATACCCACAAACACCCCCGCCCACCCCGGTCCATCCCTAAAATCCTTCATCAATTCCCACCCGTCCGTCCCTAAACCCCTTCCCCCGCCCCCTCCCCTACTCCCGTCCCTCTGTCCCTGGCATGGCCCAACTGCCCAGCACCACCAGACCACTCTGGCCCAAACACCATAAGGCAATGGTTCCCACCTGACAACAGCAAGTCGAGGAACCTTTTTTTTCCTAAATAAAGACATTTTTGCTTCATATGCTGCCCACTACACCAAATTATGTCTTGCTGACTGACTGGATACCCAGCAAAGATGAACTCCACATCAAATCGATCAAATATATCAATCATTGAAACATATCCAAGGTAGTTTCTTGTATTATAATACAGGAAAATAGCATGCAATATGATAAAAGGAAACAGCAGTAGCTATTGTGAGCGATATGACAAAAGAGCAATAGGAGCGAAGCACCAAATTGTCACTGCAAAGCCTTAACGAGACTAAGGAAAGGAGACATCACCAATTCCAACCCCAACATCACACAAGACCACCCTTTATCTGGGAGCGCCCTTGCAGCCGGCACCAGCAGTCTCTTGGGAAATGGGAAATTCCCCTGGAGAAGGTGCCAGAAAGGAATTCCCCTGCTGCTTCTCAACCTGCCCTGGCAGACATGTGAGGCACAGCACAAAAGTTCTGCTCCCTGATTTCTGTGGTGAGCAAAATTGACACGGCACATTTGCAATATTACACAGACCCAAGAAGTCACCTTGGAAAAGTAAAAGCTCCCCTGGAGAAGTGCAGCGAATGAAGAGACGGGACGCAGCTTGATGCAAGCAAGTTGTCCCTTTATTAGTGATTTTCTTACAATTATATATGTTTCTACCTTCTACATATTACACACTGATTGGTTAAATCTTAAGCGTAAGAAACACTGATTGGTTAATATTTAAGGCACACCGTTAGAACAATAGGTACTTACTAGTTTATCTTGACCTAGCAATAATTTTTATTCCAAGGTTAGGGAGTTTCTTTCTACGTGGCTTTCTTAATTACATATCGGCGCCATCTGTTCCCTTATCTGGCTACTTTGTTTCTCTGTCCGTCTGGTTGCCTCCTCAACTGTGACGGCTCAGGGGTCTGCAGTTAGCTTGTTCCTTTGCTCCCAGGGCTTGTGCCCTACAAGTTCTAACAAGTCTCTGTTCATCAGGCTATCAGTACTTGGACTCTTGTCCTTGAGGCCTTGTCCTACAGAGAAGGTGCAAGGAAGGAGTTCTCTTGCTGTTTCTCACCCTCCCCTTGCAGCCATGTAAGGAACAGCACAAAAGTTCTGCTCCCTGCTTTCTGCTCTGAGAAAAAGAAAATTGACCTCTCATACCTGGAATCATTCACATTCCAAAAGAAGCCACCTTGGGAACGTGCAGCGCTGCTCCCCTGGAGAAGGTTCCAGAAAGGAATTCTCTTGCTGCTTTTCGCCCTGCCCTGGTAGCCCTGTCAGGCACAGAGCACAAGTTCTGCTCCCTGCTTTCTGTGGTGAGCAAAATTGGCCTCTTTTCATTGGCAGTCATGCACAGCCCCAAAAAACTCACCTTGACAAAGTGCAGCAGTGCTCCCTGGAGAAGGTGCCAGGAAGGAATTCTCTTGCTGTTTCTCTCCCTGCCCTTGCAACCATGTGGGGAGAAGCACAAAAGTCCTTCTCCCTGCTTCCTGTGGTGAGGAAATTGACCAAAAACTTATGCACTCATGCAGAACCAGAGCTCACCCGGTGAAAGTGCAGCACTGCTCCCCTGGAGAAGGTGCCAGGCAGGAATTCTCTTGCTGCTTCTCACCATGCCCTGGGAGCCATGTGAGGCTCTGCTCCCTGATTTCTGTGGTGAACAAAATTGACCGGTTTAGTTGTACTCACGGAGAGACAAGACTTTCTTACTCAAAAGCAAAACCAGAAAGCCACACAGGCTTGGGAATCCTCTTCTTCTTCTGCGTGGCTGGTGACTTCCCATGGCTATTCCTCAAGGCAGGATAAACAACCATGAATTTGGAAGCCCGCATAAATTCAAGTACACTTAGTCCTCTGACAGTCACTACTTGTGGGCCAGCAGTCCTCTCACCCCTCCACTGATCTGCCTCTTAGTCCTCTAGCAGTCATTCTCCATGGAGGGACCACAAGTCCTCCATACCTACCTACCAACTCACCAGAAATGAGTCAGACCACATCAGAAGTAACACTGCCTGACCTGCAGGAGATATAGAAACCATCATTACTGGTCGACAAGACAGAAAAAACACCGCCATCCACCAGACAGCAGAAAAACAACCAGAAGAAACATTGTATACAAACCAAAGGCCCCCACCCAAACCCTGCAAAGGCCAAAAACATGAAAAAAGGCACTCTCCACATAAAAAAAACAAACCAAAACCACACAAAGAACACATAATAAGATCACACTACCATAACCCCAGGAATACAGAGCCAACAAACCCAGATTCTGTCCATAAAAATAACACGCTTTAACGCTTCACTCGCTTAACCTCTGGCATACCATAACCTTGTCGCCCCCAAACCCCAGCACGCTGTAGCCCTAAGGCAACACAAAATGGAACACAAAGTCCCTGGAGATCTCTGTCAGGGCCTTCAGGTGGACGCTGACCTCAGGCATCGTAACCTTGAAGTGGGAGCCATGTGGAGGCACCAGAACATCACCGGCACCCATCTTCACACCCTGAAACAGTGCCTGGGATAAACGCTCCTGGGCAGAAAGACTGAGGCACTCGGAGGCTTTGAACCGGCCGGCCACAGTCACAGGGCTTGAGCTCATCATTTCTGTGTCAGAGCCACCAGGCAGGTGGCCCCATCCTCCCAGAGAGACCCCTCAGGGCACCTGTACCCAGCTCCAGGGGGCTGGATACACAGCCTCGGATCCATGGTGGGAGGGGTGCTTTAATCCTGGGAGCGGGATTTCTAACAGTGCCCCTGAGGAGGAAAGCCTCCTCAGGCCTGGAAGCCTGAGAGACATCCCTGCGCTGCTCCACACGTCACCAAAAGCAGGGGCTGAGGAAGGCTGCTTTGGGGCCCGTCGAGGGAACCAGCTCCCCTGGGCTGCTCTGCGGCCACTGGCTGCCGTTGCTGTCACGCAGGTCTCAGTGCTGCTCTGCAGTCGGCCGTCACCTCCCTGCGCGACACTCTCCAGCGCAGCACACGTCTGCACTGGCTCTCCCTGGGGACAAAGATCACAAGCGAGGGATGGGCTTGGCTTTGCCCCCAGTCCCAGGCTGCCACCAGAGAGACCTGCCACCCCCGCCCCAGCTGTGCGATGTGGGCACCACGTACAGCTGCAGACGTGGGTCAGGGCAGCTGTGGGCAGGGGGCAAGCCCCGTGGCGGTGCCCCCGGCGCTGGCAGCAGGCAGAGCTGGGGAGAGCGAGGGGCAGCCCAGGGCAGCCGGCAGCTGGCGGCGGGGCCCGGCAGGGTGCAGCACCCTCAGCAATGCCCGGCTCCTTGCGCCTCGGCCCCAGGGCTGCAGCGCAGGGCTGGCCCCAGCCGGGGCTGGGCTGGGAACAGCCAGGCAGGGCCCCCTGGCAGCCCCGGCACGCACCTGCTCCCTGCATGGGGCAGCCTGGTCCTTTGCAATCGACCCCGTGGCATCCAGAGAAGGGCCCTGCCCTGGGCCAGAGCCATCTCTGCAGGCAGGAGGCCTTCCTCGGCGTCCGTCCCTCAAATCCCTCCCTCCGGCCCCCACAGTCCGTCCCTAAAACACTTCCCCTCGCCCCCAGTCCCTGCGAGCGGGGAATCCGCCTCCCCAGCTTTGAGCCCGGGCGGCGCAAGCCCCCCCAGGGCTCACCCTGCCATCCATGTGGTTCCTGGACGAAACACCATCCCACCATGCCCGCAGGCAAACCGCTATCCCTATGGACACAATGGGGGCAGCCGGCACGGGGCGGGGGGGGGGGGGTGTCACTCTCGGGGCTATTCTAGTGAGCAACACTCAGAGAGGCCAAAAACTGGAGTGCAGGGGTGATGCCGGCATTACAGCCGGCTGCAAGCGAAAGGCACTCAATGGGCATGGGCGCTGCTGGGAGGGAAAGCGCCACGTCAGGACGGTCGGGAATCTCGGCTGGCTGGGAGGGAGCTCCATCGAGCGCTCAGAGTCGAGGCTTGAGATCCTTGCAGCCACGGAGGTTTTTGCACGGAGAGCTGCGCTAAGCAAGGCTGGTTTATCACTTTGGCTGCAACACGAGCGTGCTGCACCCATGCATGTGTGCTTCCCCTGAGCCGACAGAGAACTTTCTCTCCTGGGCTTTGTTCCCTCTGGGACAGCGGCTGTGAGCGAGGCAGGGCTGTCAGATATGCACAGCAGGGGTCGAGGGGCTCAGAACGGATAAACCCCCCGGCCTGCGCCCGGCCCTGCCCCTCTCTTACAGCCTCCATGGCAGTTCCCCTGCAGCTGAATAGAACCATCAACGCTCTGTCTTCAGTGCAGTTTCTTGTACATAGAAAAAGGGGACAGCACAAAGCGTGAAGCAAAGCCAAGAAGGTGGCACCTGATTTTAAAAAGAATACATTCAGTACATCACAAAAAAATGCGGTGGAACTCACTCTTCCAATTGGGTTAGGCAGGAGGAAAATGGATTTGGAAAGCAAATAAGAATCGCTCACTTCAAGCTATAAGGTGGCTACTAAACACAGACTCTCCCGTGCATGTCCTGCTCATTAGTTCTGCGCTTTGGACATGCCTGCGGCTTCCCTGAAGCACCCTCTCTGGGTTACTCTTCCAAAGGGGTTCCTGGGACATCTGCATAGGGAAGCTGCCTGAAGCAATCACCGTTTGTTATCCTGTCAGGTTTCAGCCAGGGCAGATAGCCTGTGCATGCAGGGACTACAAACTGCAGGCATCGCAACTTGTGGATCCCAGGAAAAAGGGGGTACACGATATGAATTTACGGTACAAGGCTGTCACTGAAACAAGCCATGTGAAGTGGAATATAGTACTTCTAGCACCAGTGAAATAGTGTACGTTAAAAGAGTATTCATCTATATACAAAAAAGTCATGAAAACTTATTTTCAGGACATTTCTCAAGATCTTGAGAAATAGACCTCTGTTTACTGGTAAGGGAAGAAGAAGTAAGAAACTAAAAAGTGTCCATCCCAATACACACACCACCACCACAAACACCACGACCCGCCCCCAAATTACCTCAGGTGAGCCGCGGCCTTTTTAAAAAGTGCCAGCATCTAAAGCGTATGTAGTGACCTGGAACAACGTTGCTGCATATTTGGGATTCAGATGATACAGGGCAGCGTGAGGATTGCTAACATGGACAAAACAGCGGGACTTACTTTGCCTCTTTATTTCGGTAGCTAGGTAAATAGCTAAGGATTGAGGCTCTTGTGGCGAGGTGTCTGCTTACCCTTGAGCAAACAGTACTTCCATAAGTGCAAAACCAAACCTGCAACGTTGGGAATGGCAGTTTCCTGCTGACACGCATTTTTTTCCAAAAGGCAGGTGTCTGCTTCCTATCTGGGGCCATCTTTGTGCACGCTAAAAATAGTTCATGCCCTTAGTGCAGTGCTGAGAGTTTTGAAAGATGGACAGCAGTGTCTGGTACACACCTTCTTCAGGAAGGTCAGGAAGGGCTTCTTGACCTTCCTGAATTTTTTCAGCGGTTGATCTCGAAAAGCTTTTCTTCTCTCCTTTTCTCTTCTGGTGTGCTTTCAGCCTCTTCTCCAGAGACCTGTTTTCCCTTTCTGTTTCTTTGCTTTTCATTTTCCTGAAACGAAAGACCCTGCAAACCTTGATATTCCACAGTGTTATTAGAGAGGTAAAACCACGATCAACTGGAATCAGTTCTCATTTTAAACAAAGGGAGCTCATTTTACCTTCTTTCCTCTGAAAGGCTCATCAGCTGTTCCGGGTCTACCGAGGAGTCTGCTGTGCTCTCGGGGGTGGTTGGAAGCAAAGGTACAAGCGCCTGAACCGGAAAGGTTGAAGTTGACAGGTGGCAAGACACCTGGAGCAGTAAGCTACCGTTTTCCAAATTGCTACCTTAGCTCCTCAAATAAGATCCCTTTGGTTGCTTTGCATTATCCACATTTTGCACCGTCGTAAGATAGGCTTCAGGAGCTCTGATGAATTGGGATGATGGGCTGCCCCTTCTCGCGGGCTGGGGCACCACAAACTGGAGGGGTCTTGGAGGGTAGGACAGACCCTTGCCAGCTTCGTTCTGCTGGGCTTTCTTCTGCCTTCCTGGGACACGGTTCTGCCGTTATCCCTTGGGCAGCATTATCCCATTCTGGGGCGTGAGCCTTTTATTTTTAAATCTGCGATTTTGTATTTGACTTCTT
Source organism: Falco biarmicus (assembly GCF_023638135.1). NCBI lineage: Eukaryota > Metazoa > Chordata > Aves > Falconiformes > Falconidae > Falco > Falco biarmicus. The sequence goes on from NW_026611812.1 coordinate 23,033, forward strand.
GTAAGTATTTAGATTGATTAAGCACATTCCCAATGCATCTGAGAAACAACCTTTCTGTTTTTTCTTCTCTATCATTACAGGGTGGGAAAAGTCAAACAGACAAGGGATCTAATGACAGGAGGAGGCACAGCAGCTGCTTGGACCTATCAGAAACTACTGTCATACATGAGAAACGTGTCAGTGTTTGTTGGCCTGACATCCCTCTACTATTTCTGATTTCACCACCATACCTGCCCCTGCTTCTTTGTAGAGGATGAACAGAGAGGGTGCTGTGTGCAAGAAGTCTTTTGCCTGGGGCTCTGCGTTTGCTTCACCTGCACGGCTCCTTTGATCTTCCAAACGCACCCGTGGAACACAAAAGCACGTGCAGCAAAGTGACCTCGTGGAAGTGGACAACACCTAAACCAAAATCCACCAGCAGCACAATAAGGAATTGGACCAGAAGCCCCAGATTTTGAAAACCCTCAGCCCCTCCTCATACCTGTGCACCTGTCCACAGGTGCTGGCACCTCCTCGGCTGATGGAGGGGAGAGGCCGGCCACCTCCTCCCCAAAGATGTCCCCGCAGTTTTCAATCACAAACTGCACCAGCACGTTCCCCTGCACACATCAAAGCCTTGGTCTCAGCCTACGAGTTTTCTCCCTTTGAGCCTCCCAGTTCCCCCTGCCATCCCCCTGGGGAGGGAGGGAGGGAGGGAGGGAGCAGCTGTGTGTTGCACAGCTGGCGGCCCCGCTTGAACCACAGCAGCCTATGAGCAACAGTTAGCTGGTTGATGGTGAGAGTGCTCATCCTTCGTCCTCCATCAGGGTGCGGGCGTCTCCCGTATCACACTGGGACGCAAAAAAGCCTCAGCAGTCCGGCTGCTGTTGGAGCTGCTGGAAAAGCTTTTTGGGCGAGCCGACGTATTTGTAGTGGCCAGCATGGCAGTTTGCTTTATACCGTTGCCCTGAGCGTGGGCGTCTGAAGAAACTGCCCGGCAGTCAGTGTGCAGGGATGACGGCCGCAGGGGACAGCAAGCTGCAGGTGATGGTCAGCGGCGGCACCGTGTCTGCCTGCGTGTTGTCCCGGCTCTGAGCTAATGGCGCTGCTCCCCAGTGGAGCATCCATCGAGCCTGAGCACAGGCTGTGTCTTAGCCAGAATCCGAGCAGGAGCTGAGGGGACAGTGACACCTCCAGAGGTGCCATCCGGCCCCCACCTCCCTGTGTGACTGTGCTGTGAGTCCTAAAGCTCAGCCGTGATGCCCACTGGCAAGGAGTCTGGGCCAAGGGATGATCCCAAAGTCCTCCCCTAGGACGCACCACCAAACAATATCTGCCCAGTCCCCAATTATCACATGGCAGACGTAGTCAGAAGAGAGGAAAGATCATTTTATTGAGGACATCAGCTGCAGGCTGGGGGGGTGGTGGCTACCCAGGAGCCCCAGGGCTTCAGGCAGGAAAACAGCACCTGCAACAATAAGAGCCAGGAAGCACTGCTAAAGCCACAAAGCCAGGACGAGGCGTGACTTGGTTGCCCTTGCTTTGGGGAACGCTTTACAAAGTGCCTTGAATCAGCGCTCCCGCCCAAAGGACTGGTTCTCTTCATTTACTCCAGCAGCCTCGGCAGACAATAAAAGCCTTACACAAGCAGCCTGCCACAGCAAGAAAGGATCTTCCTGACTTGCCGTTCAGTTCTCAAATGTTACGTTACTGCCTGTGGAACAGGGTTTAATAGGCTGTATTCCCAAGACCTCTGACTCCCCTTTACTGACCTGGGGCCTCGCGTTTGTGCTTTTCCCAAATGATATTCGTTCTAGTGTTTGGTCCACAGTTCCCCATTCTAGTATCTAATAGTGCATTCCACCACTTCATACGTTGACTTTTCAATCGCTTCGTCCGTCTCTGGCCGGCCCCCTCGCAGGGAACACGGAAACGCAGATCGGGACTCCCCACTCACTTCACAGTTAAACTGTGTCTCTCACACACATCACACTTGCTGGGCAGCCCTCAGCCACACAGGCAGCATGTTACATACAACTCTAGGACTGCTGACAGTTTGCGTTAGCACACAAAGTACGTGTTTCAATGAACAATTGCCAAAAACCAAGTTCTAATTTTTTCTGGCCCTAAGCAGGGGCCCTCTGCTCTGTTGCCCCTTCTTCCCCCAGTTTCTTACCGGAACTAGTAACTCCAGCTCACCAGCTCCTTGACCATGGCTTCAATCTGTTCCTGAGCCACATGCACATCTTCTGTAGGTCCTTCCAAAGTGATGTTATCCTCTCCTCCAGTGAATTTGATGTGAACCTTGAGGTGAAAGACAATGGATCTCTTAAGAATTTGCCAAGATCCAAGCCAGGCCAATGCTCTTGGTCAGGCCTACACCATCCATCCCTGCCACTAAGAGATGCGCTCCTTCCCAAAAAGCCCAAACAAAATCCCCACAATTTTACAAGTCAGTAACTTAACGATTTCGGCCATATGGCAGTGCCTAGAGCCCAAGGCTCTGGTGCTGTCCCAGTTTCTGCAAGGGCTTTGGAGAAGTTTACCCATCTAGCCTTTATCTAGATACCGCCTAACTCACCAGGGAGAAGCCTCGCTGCACTCGCCATTTCCAGGTATCCTACTACATCAGTTCTCAAAACAGCACCACATAAAGCTTCCTTGGAAGGGCTCAACCCATGACAATAACATAGGAGGAGCAGTGTTTGCAGCAGTAAAAGAGAGGGTTCCCTTGAACAGCAAAGATCTGTGTCATTTCCCCCTGGGTTTACCCACGCTAGAAGACACCTCTCTCTTCCGTGACGAGTGATCTGGACTAAACCTTCTTCTACGCCGGGGGTGCTAAGCTAACCAGCTCATCCATACCTTTGGCATCTGCTGAGTTATTTTGGCCAGGTTCTGTCCTTTCTTTCCAATAATGAAACGATGAAGCCAAGAGGGGGCAGAGACCGAGGAGACGGTAAAACTGTTGGCCTGAGAGACAGAAAAACAGAGAAGCTGTTTGATGGACAAACTGGGAGAGGCCTTCACAACAATTCAGTTCCAATTCCCATGCTGCACCTCCGGTATTGACTTCTAAGCTGCACCTCTAATGGCCCAAGAGAGACCACCCCCGCTACACCTGTCAGTGCTCACAAATGTATCTTCGCGGGACCTTCAAAGGAGGCCTAGCCCATCTTGTCAGTACCTTTGCATAGACTTCAGTCAATGCTTGCCCAAGTTTCTCAGGCTCGCCTCGCAGTATCAGCGTCTCCGAGCTACTGTCAGTGGGTGGGATCTCGACAGAGACTCCAGTCTTCTCCAAGATCTCCTGCAGGGAATTCCCCTTGGGGCCGATGACATACTTGTGCTGGGACTTCTTCACCTCCACTGCAATAGTAGTAGTCTTCTTTTTCTGTAGGGGCAGAGACACTGAGGCATCAATCACAAGGGGGCGGGGAAGGACAAGAGCGACAGGAAGAGGCACAAGATGCAGTCAAACTCTGCACCCAGCAAAGAGCAAAGCCAAGCTGAGCACAGTGGCTCGGCAGTACCCTAGCACCCCTTGGACCCCTGCCTACAGAAAGCCTTGTGCTCAAAAATTCACAGGGGAAGTACAAAACTAGCATGCTGGGTCAAGCTCCCTGGGACACGGCATGCAAGAGACCACACACACACACACACACAGGCATGTCGTTGTCGTCGTCCCCGTCCCCCCGTTGGACAACAGGGTTCAACTCCCAGCCGTCTCCCAGGCAGTGCCGTGATGCAACACTGTGCAGGCTATAAGCCGATTGTTGAAATCCAGACCGGTACAAATACAGACCTAACCACGAGGAGAAACAGCCCAGCAACCCACAACAAGGATATTCACAGCAGCGTTGGCTGTGGGAAATAAACTGGAGTGACATTCACTCTTCAGCAACTTCTGCTTATGTAGCAGCTTTGATACTGTCAGCTGGCCACCACTGTAGACCTCACACTTCTTTCCTTCCTTAGTAGCCCCGGTGTGAACAAGAGCCAGGGGAGCTCTTGGTGGCCTGCTAATTCCCACGATACAGAAAAGCCAGAAATCTGTCACCTCCCGGATAGTATCAGCCCAGCTCCCACTCTGCCGAGTGAGGAAACGGTAGGATTCGGGGTCATGTACTGCAAGGGCTGCTGAGCCAGATGCAACCGAGGGATGCACAAAAGTAGAACAAGAAGGGAAGAGTGCCTAGGAGCGGGTGCCAGGGGAAGGTGGGAAGCTTTATGGACCATCCGTACCTTCTCCTCATAGATCTTCTTAACGCGAGCCACAGCCTGGGCTAGTTGCTCCTTTTCTCCGGTGAAGACTATCTCGGTCTTGTTGACACTGGGTGGAGGAATGTTGATGCGCGTCCCTGTGTCCTGCATGAGCTCCCTCACCAGCTTGTTGTAAGGGCCAGCAATGAAAGGGTGGTACACTTTCTCCACGTCCAGCCGCTCCACGGCACGCTTATCCTGGAAGAGCCCACAACAGACCTTGGTGGGAACTGCCCTCTATATTACAGTCTCTGCCAGGCACAGCTAAGTTCCCAGGGGTGTCCTGCCTGACACTCTGGCCCAAGCAACCTTCTCAGTTTGCGGGCTTGTAGATCTCCACCTCTTTCAATCTACAAATACGGTTGCTGCTGCTGCTCCTTGTTTACGATATTCACCCCTGTGATCTCCTGCCTTATCCCAGCTGGCACCTAAGACGCTTCACTTCAACTATCAAATGCTTGTTTGGGCTTCAGAGATGGACAAAACGCAGCACAAGAAGTTTCAGGACCTGGCAGCGGTGCTCATACAGCCGGCGAGTGGCACAGTATACGTCTCCGTTCAGGCTAACGTTAGCCACTGACTGTAGCCACGGTGGCTACAAACTCCGACTATACCGTGGGGAAGCAAAATGGCTGACCAGCTAATGCCATGAGAGAGATCACAGTACTGAGGTACCTGCTCAGCGGAGATAAGCAGGATCTCGTGCCGGGCCTTCTCAATCCCTTCTTTAGTGCCGCTGATCTTGATCTGGTTGCTGGGGTCATCTGGGCGGGGGATCTGCATTTTGGTTGCAGTTTTGAGCTTCAGGTCCTGCAGCCTCTCACCCTTCTTTCCAATGACAAAACGGTGGTGCTCCTTGGGGATGGCAACTGTCGCTGAAGCCTGCGGCAGAAGAACCAAGCATCTGTGAAAAGCCTTGCCTGCACTGGCAGATCCACAGGAACAGAGCCAGGGAAAGCAAGGTAGACGCTGCTCAGCGGTACTGCTCCTCAGAGCAAACACAACGCCTTCCCAGCACATTCTGTCTGAGGGCTGACACTGTACCAGCTGATCTACAGTGCCTCTATGCCAGGAGTATAAAGCCCACCTTTCCCTCAAAACCCTTCTGTTTGCACAGGAGCAGTACTCTGAATTAGCAAAGGCCTTCCGACACAGACGAGGAGGTGCCTCTCCTCCAGTGTAAGACACCAGGCAACAACTGAGATGGCAGCGCACAGCTGGAGTTTATCTGAACTCTGGCATCTGCTGCCAAGGCTACAGAGAGCAAGACGTACAGTATGACTCCTAGGAAAGAGAAATTCAACACCAGAAACCTACTGCAGGAGGCAGGCAGCTAGCAGATGCTTACCGCTACTTAAGTGCTAAGGCGTCTTCAAGTGTAGCACATGCTGCTCCTGGGACTGCTTCTAGAAGGCCCCGCATGCAAAAGGGGTCCTTCTCAATCTACCATTAAAGGGCTGCTCTATACAAGGGCTTCCTGACTTCTTCCCTTCTCACTGAGTTTTTACAGGTCTGGTAGCTGATGACTGCTATCGTGCTCCTGATCCCTGTGATTAGGCAACCACTAACAGCAATCAGACAATGAACATTCAAGCTATAATGGAAAAATAAAGGATGAAGAAAAGATCACTCGGTGTGACTTTTCAGCTCTGTGTTCCTGTCCTGAAGCTAGCCAAGCCCAAGAGAAGCTGGAATACAGACACACCTTCCAGACCTGGGGCCAGGGCAGAAGGAGCTATATTTGAGAACAGTGGCTCACGGGTCTGTGGCGGCACGACCTGAACTGTTTTTTCAGATGCACATTGTGGATGTAGGGTTTCGTTCCTTTCTCTTTCCTCTGGCAGGGTATGACACAGGGGCTGAACAGCGCTAAGCAGACATGGTATTAACATTGCATTACCTACCTTTGGCATTATACTTTAAAACACACTGCAACACCTGGCTGCGATACATCCTAACAAGAGCTACCACCTTGACTATGAGCTCAAGAACCTTAAGGTAAGAGATCAAAACCTAGAGGACTGAAGCAACCGAAACAACAGGGTTGTGGCTCCTTACCAGTGTGCCTTGAGTTACACAATGCAGAACCCTGACCCGAAGCTTTTGGCTTTTGGCAGGACTTCCTTTCCTCTACTTTTCTTTCTCCCAGCCTTCCACGTTCTCCTCTGAAGGACTTCAGGAAAAGCACAGTCCCGTTCTCACACACTACTAGCTTTGTGTGTGAGGCTCCTGCACCCCCTCCAGCACCAGCACCTCAGCACAAAGTCACTGGTTGCAACTCAAATGTTCCAGAGATCGCAGGCTCCACGCTTCATGCAACACCACGGCCTGTAATTACCTTGGAACCCTATTTTAAGCCTCATTCCCATTCCAAATTGCCAGTTGGGTGCTTTGAAAACGTACAGCAAAGCTGAATTAGTCATACCTCTTTGGCTTACAAGCACACGGGCCCAAGGGTCTCAAAGCATTTGCGAGTCTTGGGGAAGAGCAAAGACGAAGGCAGAAACAGTTAGATGCCCTCACCCGAGTCTGCAGTCGAGCGACAATCTGCTTCCGAGCCTTCGTGACTGCTTCCGCCTTGCCAGAGACCACGATCGAAAGGCCCTGGTCCTTTGCGAGAGACAGCTCCAGGTGAGCTCCCGTCTTCCGCATGATGTCAAGGCAGATCTTGGCCTGCTCGCCTTCTCCAAACTGATTCATGCCCTTGTATTTCCTCTCCTCCAGTGGCACATGGAACACCTGCTCAGCCACGGGACAGACACAAGCAGGGCACAGCAAGGTGTCAGTGTGCTTTGGATTGTCAGTGCCTCCCTCTGCAATCCTCCCTTCAGGCCTGTTCCAGCTATCTGTGCAACAGGGATGCAGAGCTTTGTCTGGGCAGTTTTTCAACACATCCCTCCCCCTCCAGAGCAGTCCTAGCATTCAGCTTCAGTCTTCCTTGTGCGCCAGGGCAAAGGACAGCAAAGAGGCAGTTACTCTGACACACTAAGGGATTTCATACTCCAGGGAAAGCTTCACTTCACCTACTTTTTGGAGGGATGAAAAGGAGGGAGATAAGACACCCACTCCCACCAACCTGAGTGATGACAGAAGCCTTTATTGGCCGGATTTTGCTCCAGGGCCCAGCAGGTTCCCGGGCAGCTTCCAAACATGGTGCTTTCTCAGGGAGCGCAGGGAAGGCTTCCTCGTAGGTGGGAGGATCCTTGTCTTCTTCAGAGTTTAAAGCTGTTACTGCGGTGAAGCAAACAAGGCAAATGAGATGCTCTCCCCACAGAAACGCCCCCATTCATAGGCAGTGCAACTCTATTGAGGCATCATCAAAGAGAGACAACAAAGGACTTGTGCACTACTATTCATCCTGCTACAGTTATGCTTGTGGAGAGCAGCCGAGTCGGGAGCACAGCTGAGCTCAGCACAGCACAGACTGCAGTAGGTGCCGCCATGGATGCAGGAAGCAACCGTGCAAGTGAATGGTGGCAGCAAACAAGCACATTATGGCCAACTTTGTTGAGAGGAGCTTGATCGGGGGACAACAGGCCAAGCAGAAGGAAATCAAAGGGACACAGCAAGGCTGTAGGTCAGAAGGGGACAAGACAGACACATGCCCAGGAAGAAGGCAGAGAGAAGCAGAAGCACTCTAGTTGGGGCAGAGTCCAGGGAAAGCCTGTAGCTTATGTTCGACTCAGCTGTGCACTGGGCTGTGCCAAGCGGGCCAGCTCGCAGCTGGAGAATGGGTGCCGAGACCCATCAGTGAGTCAGTCAATACGGTTATAATGACTTTCCCCAACACCTGGCTGAGCAAAGGAGGAAGTGACAATCCAGCACACTGATCCCACGAGGCTCTCTTGCAGCCCAATGACCCATGCTTGCACATGCCCTGCCCCACGGCTGACAGCGTTGCTAGCCAGAGCTCTGTGAAGATCTGAGGCTTGCCTCCGCCTGGCCCTGCACTGTGCAGCACCACCGATGTGCTCCTGTGGGTGGAAAGCCAGAGTCTGGCAGGCCGCCAGCCTAGGAATGGCGAACGCCGTGCCTGGACACTTAGGGGGAGCCGGAGGCATGGAGCGAGCTTGGCTAACAGCAAGGAACCTTGCCTGCGCAGTCTCTATTTAGAGGCACATCACAGGAACTCAGCTGTGTCTTCTCACCTTTCACTTCACCTGCTGCTGCGTCAAGCCACTGCGGTGTTCGGCAAAGCTCTCCTGGGTCAAAAGTGCCACCGAGCTCATCGTCGACCTCCCACGCACACACACAATCTGGGTATGCCACTGGAAGAGACAGAGGAGGCAACGCTATTACCAGCACCATTCAAGATGCACACAAGTCACTCCAGGAAGGCAAAAGACGTGTTTACTGAGCACTTTTCCAGCCGGCCTCTTGAGAAGCGCCTACAGGGCCAGTCTGCTGCCCTGTTCTCTTGCTGAACCACACAGAAACTCAGGGGGGATTTTTCCCTCATAGCACAGCGGGCATCAAAACCAGAGCTCCTCGTTAAGAAGGCAGAGGATGTGCAACCTAAGAAGCCTCTTGGAAAGGGGGACACCCCAAGCTGTTAAAGCATACTCTCATTAATCTATCAAGTATTAATGGCGTGCAGTTTTAAAACCAGTCTCCCAAGGTACACATAGGCAGTGCAAGACCCTTGTGGAACCCTGGAGAGAAAACAAAAAAGAGCCCAGGATGCTGCCTCTTCCTGAAAAACTTACGCCTTGATTACCAACCGAGCATGAGCACCTGGGGCCCAGAGAGCAGCTCCTGGTGTCTCCAGCTCCTCTGCAATCCCTCCCACAACAGGCTCTACCGAGCGTGACCTTCCCTTCCGCTCCACGTACAGTCTCACAGCCCACAGTAAATACCACAGCCTCCTGGTAGCAGACTCTGCTGGAACTGCTTCTAGAACTCCCCCCCACCCCACCCCCCCCCCCCCCAGAAAAACAATCACCCCAAACAAAAAAACTACCTGCAAAGCCCACTACAGTACATCATGCAGCCTAACAGTTTCTTCTCTCAAGGTTAGGAACATTAGGAAGAGAGGCCTAATCCTGCAGCTGGGTTTTACTTTCCTGTCTCTACTTTATCTGTTTTCATATTTTAATACAAAGAACACCTCCCTACTTCTTGCACAGACCCGTGTTGCAAAAGTTTTACAGGCTCTGGGCCTCTCAGTGACATGCTCTTGGACAAGTGAGACTCCTTACATGCTGGGTGAACATGCCTTTCCCAGCCCACTTCAGAAAAGCCCCCGGACTTTCTGCAGCAGTGCATGTCTTTGTCAAGGATGTCACAGCATTTCCCTAAGGGTAATGCTGCAGAAAGAAGGCTGCTCTTGTGCTTGATCCACAGGGGCTAAAAGGCTTGTATTTCTTGTTATAGTGTCTGCTCAGGCCGTGCCTGGGTGCCCACTCCTGCTAAGGATGGGACCAACGGATCTGCAACTTCTCTCTTTCTGGCCGCAAGGGAAGTGCAAAGGCAGTTTCCAGATCCTGCCTTTACTGCTTGTCAGCTTCAAAACAGCCACGAGGACACCTGCCAGGCTCTTGCTCTCCTGCTGTAAGGTTCATTTGATAAGCTCTGCACAGTATAGGCCTGAGGATTTTCTTCTGTAGCATTCTTGAACACAAAACAAATGTGAACCATAGTTTAGTACTTTTCTTTTTTTTTTTTAAGAGAAACAATGCTTTCACATGAAGTGGGTATTTTGCAGAAACCCACAGATCAAATTGTCAGATACCCTCACAGCCACGGCGAATGAACTTTTTCAGCCATACGCTCGCATTCAGTTTGAACATGTTAGACTGGTCTCAGTGCAGCTGCTGACTGCTCTAACCACCTGACTGGTAGCGGCCTGGGTGAATGACCTGGATCCCCGCAGCAGCACAATCCTAAGTGCACTTGTATCAGCTTAACATGCTTCTATATGCAAAGGGAAGAGTATGTTTTGGGAAAGGCAGTATCAGCGGAAATACTGTAACCAATAGCACATCTTGATTTTCTTTGACAAGGTGTGAACCGCACAGGGGGGCTTATCTGGGATGGCTCTGCACTCTGATAACAGCTGTAAAATCCAGGGTTACAGATCTCTCTTCCAATAGGCCGTACCCTCTTCAGAAGCAGCTTAATGTGCATTGGGAAAAAAAGACTAGCTACCTGACCGAGAGCAACTGCCCTTATCCTACCAAAGAAAAAGTTACCATTGTTACCGGAGAGCGGCGGGGAGGCGACTGGGCGACCGCCCCCCGCAGCCCTGTCCCCTCGGGGGTGGCCCCGGCCCTCCCACCAACCCGCGGGGCAGCCGCCACAGACAGGGGGAGCGCGACGTGACTCAGGGATTTTGTCCGTGCCCTGGGTGCCGCCGGAGCGCTCCCCGTTGCCGGCGCAGTGCGGGGCGGCCACTGCGTGGGGGAGCGGCTGGGGAGGCCGGCAGGTTGGGCGGGTGCAGGAGGCCGGTGGGCCGAGCCCCTCCGCGCAGCCCCCGCACCCCCGCTCGCTGCGGAGGGTTGCCCTGGCGGCACGTGGGCCACACCACGCCAATGGGAAAGGCCGAGACCACAGAGTGCAGTCGGGTGCTCGCTGGACATCCCGCTTGCGGAGCCCGTCTCTCTGCTGCCGCTGTCTTGTTGGAGGCAGCGCAACCCGCCCGGCCGCAGAGACGGGCCCGCACCCTCCTCCCGCTATAGCTGAGGCTATACCCCCAACCCCCACCGCCCGCCCCGCGCGGCCAGTGCCACCGCGTGCCCCGGGACCGGCCTTACCTCTAGTAGGCCCGCAGCTAAGCCTATGCTGGGCACGAGGCCGAGGGGCCTGCCGTCATCGTGGTCAAGAAGAGAGATGTGTGTGACCTCCCAACATACGGGTGGTCCCTCCCCTGTGTGCCCTTTGTCAGCCGGTTGCTAGGGGAAGAGCCCGACTCGTTCCCATAGCAACCGACCAAAGGGCACATGGGGGCGGGGCCACACCTGTGTTGGCAGGTCACGCACTTCTCTCCTCTTCACCAAGATGGTGCCCCGGGACCGGCTTTACCTCTCGTAGGCCTGCAGCGAAGCCTGTGCTGGGCACGAGGCCGAGGGGCCCGCCTCTTCCCGCCAGCTGTGCGCGCGTGGGAGCGGCGGTCGGGGTCGCTGGCTGCGCGAGGCGCGGGGCAAAGGTGAGGAGACGCGGCGGGAGGGGGGCGGCCAGCGGCGCTGCCCTCCCTCGGCGGGGCTCGGGGGTCTGCCTGCGTGGCCCCCGTCTGGAGGGGCGGTGCAGGACAGCCCCTTCCCCGGCTCTCCGGGAACTCTCCGGGAAGCCCCTCTGGGGTGCTGAGCAGGTGCTGGTGAGGAGGAAGCAGCCGAGGGGAGCTGCGGGGTGGGGCACACACACACCCCTACCACCACCACCCCCATACCCACAAACACCCCCCGCCCACCCCGGTCCATCCCTAAAATCCTTCATCAATTCCCACCCGTCCGTCCCTAAACCCCTTCCCCCGCCCCCTCCCCTACTCCCGTCCCTCTGTCCCTGGCATGGCCCAACTGCCCAGCACCACCAGACCACTCTGGCCCAAACACCATAAGGCAATGGTTCCCACCTGACAACAGCAAGTCGAGGAACCTTTTTTTTCCTAAATAAAGACATTTTTGCTTCATATGCTGCCCACTACACCAAATTATGTCTTGCTGACTGACTGGATACCCAGCAAAGATGAACTCCACATCAAATCGATCAAATATATCAATCATTGAAACATATCCAAGGTAGTTTCTTGTATTATAATACAGGAAAATAGCATGCAATATGATAAAAGGAAACAGCAGTAGCTATTGTGAGCGATATGACAAAAGAGCAATAGGAGCGAAGCACCAAATTGTCACTGCAAAGCCTTAACGAGACTAAGGAAAGGAGACATCACCAATTCCAACCCCAACATCACACAAGACCACCCTTTATCTGGGAGCGCCCTTGCAGCCGGCACCAGCAGTCTCTTGGGAAATGGGAAATTCCCCTGGAGAAGGTGCCAGAAAGGAATTCCCCTGCTGCTTCTCAACCTGCCCTGGCAGACATGTGAGGCACAGCACAAAAGTTCTGCTCCCTGATTTCTGTGGTGAGCAAAATTGACACGGCACATTTGCAATATTACACAGACCCAAGAAGTCACCTTGGAAAAGTAAAAGCTCCCCTGGAGAAGTGCAGCGAATGAAGAGACGGGACGCAGCTTGATGCAAGCAAGTTGTCCCTTTATTAGTGATTTTCTTACAATTATATATGTTTCTACCTTCTACATATTACACACTGATTGGTTAAATCTTAAGCGTAAGAAACACTGATTGGTTAATATTTAAGGCACACCGTTAGAACAATAGGTACTTACTAGTTTATCTTGACCTAGCAATAATTTTTATTCCAAGGTTAGGGAGTTTCTTTCTACGCAGCTTTCTTAATTACATATCGGCGCCATCTGTTCCCTTATCTGGCTACTTGTTTCTCTGTCCGTCTGGTTGCCTCCTCAACTGTGACGGCTCAGGGGTCTGCAGTTAGCTTGTTCCTTTGCTCCCAGGGCTTGTGCCCTACAAGTTCTAACAAGTCTCTGTTCATCAGGCTATCAGTACTTGGACTCTTGTCCTTGAGGCCTTGACCTACAGAGAAGGTGCAAGGAAGGAGTTCTCTTGCTGTTTCTCACCCTCCCCTTGCAGCCATGTAAGGAACAGCACAAAAGTTCTGCTCCCTGCTTTCTGCTCTGAGAAAAAGAAAATTGACCTCTCATACCTGGAATCATTCACATTCCAAAAGAAGCCACCTTGGGAACGTGCAGCGCTGCTCCCCTGGAGAAGGTTCCAGAAAGGAATTCTCTTGCTGCTTCTCACCATGCCCTGGGAGCCATGTGAGGCACAGCACAAAAATTCTGCTCCCTGATTTCTGTGGTGAACAAAATTGACCGGTTTAGTTGTACTCACGGAGAGACAAGACTTTCTTACTCAAAAGCAAAACCAGAAAGCCACACAGGCTTGGGAATCCTCTTCTTCTTCTGCGTGGCTGGTGACTTCCCATGGCTATTCCTCAAGGCAGGATAAACAACCATGAATTTGGAAGCCCGCATAAATTCAAGTACACTTAGTCCTCTGACAGTCACTACTTGTGGGCCAGCAGTCCTCTCACCCCTCCACTGATCTGCCTCTTAGTCCTCTAGCAGTCATTCTCCATGGAGGGACCACAAGTCCTCCATACCTACCTACCAACTCACCAGAAATGAGTCAGACCACATCAGAAGTAACACTGCCTGACCTGCAGGAGATATAGAAACCATCATTACTGGTCGACAAGACAGAAAAAACACCGCCATCCACCAGACAGCAGAAAAACAACCAGAAGAAACATTGTATACAAACCAAAGGCCCCCACCCAAACCCTGCAAAGGCCAAAAACATGAAAAAAGGCACTCTCCACATAAAAAAAACAAACCAAAACCACACAAAGAACACATAATAAGATCACACTACCATAACCCCAGGAATACAGAGCCAACAAACCCAGATTCTGTCCATAAAAATAACACGCTTTAACGCTTCACTCGCTTAACCTCTGGCATACCATAACCTTGTCGCCCCCAAACCCCAGCACGCTGTAGCCCTAAGGCAACACAAAATGGAACACAAAGTCCCTGGAGATCTCTGTCAGGGCCTTCAGGTGGACGCTGACCTCAGGCATCGTAACCTTGAAGTGGGAGCCATGTGGAGGCACCAGAACATCACCGGCACCCATCTTCACACCCTGAAACAGTGCCTGGGATAAACGCTCCTGGGCAGAAAGACTGAGGCACTCGGAGGCTTTGAACCGGCCGGCCACAGTCACAGGGCTTGAGCTCATCATTTCTGTGTCAGAGCCACCAGGCAGGTGGCCCCATCCTCCCAGAGAGACCCCTCAGGGCACCTGTACCCAGCTCCAGGGGGCTGGATACACAGCCTCGGATCCATGGTGGGAGGGGTGCTTTAATCCTGGGAGCGGGATTTCTAACAGTGCCCCTGAGGAGGAAAGCCTCCTCAGGCCTGGAAGCCTGAGAGACATCCCTGCGCTGCTCCACACGTCACCAAAAGCAGGGGCTGAGGAAGGCTGCTTTGGGGCCCGTCGAGGGAACCAGCTCCCCTGGGCTGCTCTGCGGCCACTGGCTGCCGTTGCTGTCACGCAGGTCTCAGTGCTGCTCTGCAGTCGGCCGTCACCTCCCTGCGCGACACTCTCCAGCGCAGCACACGTCTGCACTGGCTCTCCCTGGGGACAAAGATCACAAGCGAGGGATGGGCTTGGCTTTGCCCCCAGTCCCAGGCTGCCACCAGAGAGACCTGCCACCCCCCGCCCCAGCTGTGCGATGTGGGCACCACGTACAGCTGCAGACGTGGGTCAGGGCAGCTGTGGGCAGGGGGCAAGCCCCGTGGCGGTGCCCCCGGCGCTGGCAGCAGGCAGAGCTGGGGAGAGCGAGGGGCAGCCCAGGGCAGCCGGCAGCTGGCGGCGGGGCCCGGCAGGGTGCAGCACCCTCAGCAATGCCCGGCTCCTTGCGCCTCGGCCCCAGGGCTGCAGCGCAGGGCTGGCCCCAGCCGGGGCTGGGCTGGGAACAGCCAGGCAGGGCCCCCTGGCAGCCCCGGCACGCACCTGCTCCCTGCATGGGGCAGCCTGGTCCTTTGCAATCGACCCCGTGGCATCCAGAGAAGGGCCCTGCCCTGGGCCAGAGCCATCTCTGCAGGCAGGAGGCCTTCCTCGGCGTCCGTCCCTCAAATCCCTCCCTCCGGCCCCCACAGTCCGTCCCTAAAACACTTCCCCTCGCCCCCAGTCCCTGCGAGCGGGGAATCCGCCTCCCCAGCTTTGAGCCCGGGCGGCGCAAGCCCCCCCAGGGCTCACCCTGCCATCCATGTGGTTCCTGGAAGAAACACCATCCCACCATGCCCGCAGGCAAACCGCTATCCCTATGGACACAATGGGGGCAGCCGGCACGGGGCGGGGGGGGGGGGTGTCACTCTCGGGGCTATTCTAGTGAGCAACACTCAGAGAGGCCAAAAACTGGAGTGCAGGGGTGATGCCGGCATTACAGCCAGCTGCAAGCGAAAGGCACTCAATGGGCATGGGCGCTGCTGGGAGGGAAAGCGCCACGTCAGGACGGTCGGGAATCTCGGCTGGCTGGGAGGGAGCTCCATCGAGCGCTCAGAGTCGAGGCTTGAGATCCTTGCAGCCACGGAGGTTTTTGCACGGAGAGCTGCGCTAAGCAAGGCTGGTTTATCACTTTGGCTGCAACACGAGCGTGCTGCACCCATGCATGTGTGCTTCCCCTGAGCCGACAGAGAACTTTCTCTCCTGGGCTTTGTTCCCTCTGGGACAGCGGCTGTGAGCGAGGCAGGGCTGTCAGATATGCACAGCAGGGGTCGAGGGGCTCAGAACGGATAAACCCCCCGGCCTGCGCCCGGCCCTGCCCCTCTCTTACAGCCTCCATGGCAGTTCCCCTGCAGCTGAATAGAACCATCAACGCTCTGTCTTCAGTGCAGTTTCTTGTACATAGAAAAAGGGGACAGCACAAAGCGTGAAGCAAAGCCAAGAAGGTGGCACCTGATTTTAAAAAGAATACATTCAGTACATCACAAAAAAATGCGGTGGAACTCACTCTTCCAATTGGGTTAGGCAGGAGGAAAATGGATTTGGAAAGCAAATAAGAATCGCTCACTTCAAGCTATAAGGTGGCTACTAAACACAGACTCTCCCGTGCATGTCCTGCTCATTAGTTCTGCGCTTTGGACATGCCTGCGGCTTCCCTGAAGCACCCTCTCTGGGTTACTCTTCCAAAGGGGTTCCTGGGACATCTGCATAGGGAAGCTGCCTGAAGCAATCACCGTTTGTTATCCTGTCAGGTTTCAGCCAGGGCAGATAGCCTGTGCATGCAGGGACTACAAACTGCAGGCATCGCAACTTGTGGATCCCAGGAAAAAGGGGGTACATGATATGAATTTACGGTACAAGGCTGTCACTGAAACAAGCCATGTGAAGTGGAATATAGTACTTCTAGCACCAGTGAAATAGTGTACGTTAAAAGAGTATTCATCTATATACAAAAAAGTCATGAAAACTTATTTTCAGGACATTTCTCAAGATCTTGAGAAATAGACCTCTGTTTACTGGTAAGGGAAGAAGAAGTAAGAAACTAAAAAGTGTCCATCCCAATACACACACCACCACCACAAACACCACGACCCGCCCCCAAATTACCTCAGGTGAGCCGCGGCCTTTTTAAAAAGTGCCAGCATCTAAAGCGTATGTAGTGACCTGGAACAACGTTGCTGCATATTTGGGATTCAGATGATACAGGGCAGCGTGAGGATTGCTAACATGGACAAAACAGCGGGACTTACTTTGCCTCTTTATTTCGGTAGCTAGGTAAATAGCTAAGGATTGAGGCTCTTGTGGCGAGGTGTCTGCTTACCCTTGAGCAAACAGTACTTCCATAAGTGCAAAACCAAACCTGCAACGTTGGGAATGGCAGTTTCCTGCTGACACGCATTTTTTTCCAAAAGGCAGGTGTCTGCTTCCTATCTGGGGCCATCTTTGTGCACGCTAAAAATAGTTCATGCCCTTAGTGCAGTGCTGAGAGTTTTGAAAGATGGACAGCAGTGTCTGGTACACACCTTCTTCAGGAAGGTCAGGAAGGGCTTCTTGACCTTCCTGAATTTTTTCAGCGGTTGATCTCGAAAAGCTTTTCTTCTCTCCTTTTCTCTTCTGGTGTGCTTTCAGCCTCTTCTCCAGAGACCTGTTTTCCCTTTCTGTTTCTTTGCTTTTCATTTTCCTGAAACGAAAGACCCTGCAAACCTTGATATTCCACAGTGTTATTAGAGAGGTAAAACCACGATCAACTGGAATCAGTTCTCATTTTAAACAAAGGGAGCTCATTTTACCTTCTTTCCTCTGAAAGGCTCATCAGCTGTTCCGGGTCTACCGAGGAGTCTGCTGTGCTCTCGGGGGTGGTTGGAAGCAAAGGTACAAGCGCCTGAACCGGAAAGGTTGAAGTTGACAGGTGGCAAGACACCTGGAGCAGTAAGCTACCGTTTTCCAAATTGCTACCTTAGCTCCTCAAATAAGATCCCTTTGGTTGCTTTGCATTATCCACATTTTGCACCGTCATAAGATAGGCTTCAGGAGCTCTGATGAATTGGGATGATGGGCTGCCCCTTCTCGCGGGCTGGGGCACCACAAACTGGAGGGGTCTTGGAGGGTAGGACAGACCCTTGCCAGCTTCGTTCTGCTGGGCTTTCTTCTGCCTTCCTGGGACACGGTTCTGCCGTTATCCCTTGGGCAGCATTATCCCATTCTGGGGCGTGAGCCTTTTATTTTTAAATCTGCGATTTTGTATTTGACTTCTTGTAAGTATTTAGATTGATTAAGCACATTCCCAATGCATCTGAGAAACAACCTTTCTGTTTTTTCTTCTCTATCATTACAGGGTGGGAAAAGTCAAACAGACAAGGGATCTAATGACAGGAGGAGGCACAGCAGCTGCTTGGACCTATCAGAAACTACTGTCATACATGAGAAACGTGTCAGTGTTTGTTGGCCTGACATCCCTCTACTATTTCTGATTTCACCACCATACCTGCCCCTGCTTCTTTGTAGAGGATGAACAGAGAGGGTGCTGTGTGCAAGAAGTCTTTTGCCTGGGGCTCTGCGTTTGCTTCACCTGCACGGCTCCTTTGATCTTCCAAACGCACCCGTGGAACACAAAAGCACGTGCAGCAAAGTGACCTCGTGGAAGTGGACAACACCTAAACCAAAATCCACCAGCAGCACAATAAGGAATTGGACCAGAAGCCCCAGATTTTGAAAACCCTCAGCCCCTCCTCATACCTGTGCACCTGTCCACAGGTGCTGGCACCTCCTCGGCTGATGGAGGGGAGAGGCCGGCCACCTCCTCCCCAAAGATGTCCCCGCAGTTTTCAATCACAAACTGCACCAGCACGTTCCCCTGCACACATCAAAGCCTTGGTCTCAGCCTACGAGTTTTCTCCCTTTGAGCCTCCCAGTTCCCCCTGCCATCCCCCTGGGGAGGGAGGGAGGGAGGGAGGGAGCAGCTGTGTGTTGCACAGCTGGCGGCCCCGCTTGAACCACAGCAGCCTATGAGCAACAGTTAGCTGGTTGATGGTGAGAGTGCTCATCCTTCGTCCTCCATCAGGGTGCGGGCGTCTCCCGTATCACACTGGGACGCAAAAAAGCCTCAGCAGTCCGGCTGCTGTTGGAGCTGCTGGAAAAGCTTTTTGGGCGAGCCGACGTATTTGTAGTGGCCAGCATGGCAGTTTGCTTTATACCGTTGCCCTGAGCGTGGGCGTCTGAAGAAACTGCCCGGCAGTCAGTGTGCAGGGATGACGGCCGCAGGGGACAGCAAGCTGCAGGTGATGGTCAGCGGCGGCACCGTGTCTGCCTGCGTGTTGTCCCGGCTCTGAGCTAATGGCGCTGCTCCCCAGTGGAGCATCCATCGAGCCTGAGCACAGGCTGTGTCTTAGCCAGAATCCGAGCAGGAGCTGAGGGGACAGTGACACCTCCAGAGGTGCCATCCGGCCCCCACCTCCCTGTGTGACTGTGCTGTGAGTCCTAAAGCTCAGCCGTGATGCCCACTGGCAAGGAGTCTGGGCCAAGGGATGATCCCAAAGTCCTCCCCTAGGACGCACCACCAAACAATATCTGCCCAGTCCCCAATTATCACATGGCAGACGTAGTCAGAAGAGAGGAAAGATCATTTTATTGAGGACATCAGCTGCAGGCTGGGGGGGTGGTGGCTACCCAGGAGCCCCAGGGCTTCAGGCAGGAAAACAGCACCTGCAACAATAAGAGCCAGGAAGCACTGCTAAAGCCACAAAGCCAGGACGAGGCGTGACTTGGTTGCCCTTGCTTTGGGGAACGCTTTACAAAGTGCCTTGAATCAGCGCTCCCGCCCAAAGGACTGGTTCTCTTCATTTACTCCAGCAGCCTCGGCAGACAATAAAAGCCTTACACAAGCAGCCTGCCACAGCAAGAAAGGATCTTCCTGACTTGCCGTTCAGTTCTCAAATGTTACGTTACTGCCTGTGGAACAGGGTTTAATAGGCTGTATTCCCAAGACCTCTGACTCCCCTTTACTGACCTGGGGCCTCGCGTTTGTGCTTTTCCCAAATGATATTCGTTCTAGTGTTTGGTCCACAGTTCCCCATTCTAGTATCTAATAGTGCATTCCACCACTTCATACGTTGACTTTTCAATCGCTTTGTCCGTCTCTGGCCGGCCCCCTCGCAGGGAACACGGAAACGCAGATCGGGACTCCCCACTCACTTCACAGTTAAACTGTGTCTCTCACACACATCACACTTGCTGGGCAGCCCTCAGCCACACAGGCAGCATGTTACATACAACTCTAGGACTGCTGACAGTTTGCGTTAGCACACAAAGTACGTGTTTCAATGAACAATTGCCAAAAACCAAGTTCTAATTTTTTCTGGCCCTAAGCAGGGGCCCTCTGCTCTGTTGCCCCTTCTTCCCCCAGTTTCTTACCGGAACTAGTAACTCCAGCTCACCAGCTCCTTGACCATGGCTTCAATCTGTTCCTGAGCCACATGCACATCTTCTGTAGGTCCTTCCAAAGTGATGTTATCCTCTCCTCCAGTGAATTTGATGTGAACCTTGAGGTGAAAGACAATGGATCTCTTAAGAATTTGCCAAGATCCAAGCCAGGCCAATGCTCTTGGTCAGGCCTACACCATCCATCCCTGCCACTAAGAGATGCGCTCCTTCCCAAAAAGCCCAAACAAAATCCCCACAATTTTACAAGTCAGTAACTTAACGATTTCGGCCATATGGCAGTGCCTAGAGCCCAAGGCTCTGGTGCTGTCCCAGTTTCTGCAAGGGCTTTGGAGAAGTTTACCCATCTAGCCTTTATCTAGATACCGCCTAACTCACCAGGGAGAAGCCTCGCTGCACTCGCCATTTCCAGGTATCCTACTACATCAGTTCTCAAAACAGCACCACATAAAGCTTCCTTGGAAGGGCTCAACCCATGACAATAACATAGGAGGAGCAGTGTTTGCAGCAGTAAAAGAGAGGGTTCCCTTGAACAGCAAAGATCTGTGTCATTTCCCCCTGGGTTTACCCACGCTAGAAGACACCTCTCTCTTCCGTGACGAGTGATCTGGACTAAACCTTCTTCTACGCCGGGGGTGCTAAGCTAACCAGCTCATCCATACCTTTGGCATCTGCTGAGTTATTTTGGCCAGGTTCTGTCCTTTCTTTCCAATAATGAAACGATGAAGCCAAGAGGGGGCAGAGACCGAGGAGACGGTAAAACTGTTGGCCTGAGAGACAGAAAAACAGAGAAGCTGTTTGATGGACAAACTGGGAGAGGCCTTCACAACAATTCAGTTCCAATTCCCATGCTGCACCTCCGGTATTGACTTCTAAGCTGCACCTCTAATGGCCCAAGAGAGACCACCCCCGCTACACCTGTCAGTGCTCACAAATGTATCTTCGCGGGACCTTCAAAGGAGGCCTAGCCCATCTTGTCAGTACCTTTGCATAGACTTCAGTCAATGCTTGCCCAAGTTTCTCAGGCTCGCCTCGCAGTATCAGCGTCTCCGAGCTACTGTCTGTGGGTGGGATCTCGACAGAGACTCCAGTCTTCTCCAAGATCTCCTGCAGGGAATTCCCCTTGGGGCCGATGACATACTTGTGCTGGGACTTCTTCACCTCCACTGCAATAGTAGTAGTCTTCTTTTTCTGTAGGGGCAGAGACACTGAGGCATCAATCACAAGGGGGCGGGGAAGGACAAGAGCGACAGGAAGAGGCACAAGATGCAGTCAAACTCTGCACCCAGCAAAGAGCAAAGCCAAGCTGAGCACAGTGGCTCGGCAGTACCCTAGCACCCCTTGGACCCCTGCCTACAGAAAGCCTTGTGCTCAAAAATTCACAGGGGAAGTACAAAACTAGCATGCTGGGTCAAGCTCCCTGGGACACGGCATGCAAGAGACCACACACACACACACACACAGGCATGTCGTTGTCGTCGTCCCCGTCCCCCCGTTGGACAACAGGGTTCAACTCCCAGCCGTCTCCCAGGCAGTGCCGTGATGCAACACTGTGCAGGCTATAAGCCGATTGTTGAAATCCAGACCGGTACAAATACAGACCTAACCACGAGGAGAAACAGCCCAGCAACCCACAACAAGGATATTCACAGCAGCGTTGGCTGTGGGAAATAAACTGGAGTGACATTCACTCTTCAGCAACTTCTGCTTATGTAGCAGCTTTGATACTGTCAGCTGGCCACCACTGTAGACCTCACACTTCTTTCCTTCCTTAGTAGCCCCGGTGTGAACAAGAGCCAGGGGAGCTCTTGGTGGCCTGCTAATTCCCACGATACAGAAAAGCCAGAAATCTGTCACCTCCCGGATAGTATCAGCCCAGCTCCCACTCTGCCGAGTGAGGAAACGGTAGGATTCGGGGTCATGTACTGCAAGGGCTGCTGAGCCAGATGCAACCGAGGGATGCACAAAAGTAGAACAAGAAGGGAAGAGTGCCTAGGAGCGGGTGCCAGGGGAAGGTGGGAAGCTTTATGGACCATCCGTACCTTCTCCTCATAGATCTTCTTAACGCGAGCCACAGCCTGGGCTAGTTGCTCCTTTTCTCCGGTGAAGACTATCTCGGTCTTGTTGACACTGGGTGGAGGAATGTTGATGCGCGTCCCTGTGTCCTGCATGAGCTCCCTCACCAGCTTGTTGTAAGGGCCAGCAATGAAAGGGTGGTACACTTTCTCCACGTCCAGCCGCTCCACGGCACGCTTATCCTGGAAGAGCCCACAACAGACCTTGGTGGGAACTGCCCTCTATATTACAGTCTCTGCCAGGCACAGCTAAGTTCCCAGGGGTGTCCTGCCTGACACTCTGGCCCAAGCAACCTTCTCAGTTTGCGGGCTTGTAGATCTCCACCTCTTTCAATCTACAAATACGGTTGCTGCTGCTGCTCCTTGTTTACGATATTCACCCCTGTGATCTCCTGCCTTATCCCAGCTGGCACCTAAGACGCTTCACTTCAACTATCAAATGCTTGTTTGGGCTTCAGAGATGGACAAAACGCAGCACAAGAAGTTTCAGGACCTGGCAGCGGTGCTCATACAGCCGGCGAGTGGCACAGTATACGTCTCCGTTCAGGCTAACGTTAGCCACTGACTGTAGCCACGGTGGCTACAAACTCCGACTATACCGTGGGGAAGCAAAATGGCTGACCAGCTAATGCCATGAGAGAGATCACAGTACTGAGGTACCTGCTCAGCGGAGATAAGCAGGATCTCGTGCCGGGCCTTCTCAATCCCTTCTTTAGTGCCGCTGATCTTGATCTGGTTGCTGGGGTCATCTGGGCGGGGGATCTGCATTTTGGTTGCAGTTTTGAGCTTCAGGTCCTGCAGCCTCTCACCCTTCTTTCCAATGACAAAACGGTGGTGCTCCTTGGGGATGGCAACTGTCGCTGAAGCCTGCGGCAGAAGAACCAAGCATCTGTGAAAAGCCTTGCCTGCACTGGCAGATCCACAGGAACAGAGCCAGGGAAAGCAAGGTAGACGCTGCTCAGCGGTACTGCTCCTCAGAGCAAACACAACGCCTTCCCAGCACATTCTGTCTGAGGGCTGACACTGTACCAGCTGATCTACAGTGCCTCTATGCCAGGAGTATAAAGCCCACCTTTCCCTCAAAACCCTTCTGTTTGCACAGGAGCAGTACTCTGAATTAGCAAAGGCCTTCCGACACAGACGAGGAGGTGCCTCTCCTCCAGTGTAAGACACCAGGCAACAACTGAGATGGCAGCGCACAGCTGGAGTTTATCTGAACTCTGGCATCTGCTGCCAAGGCTACAGAGAGCAAGACGTACAGTATGACTCCTAGGAAAGAGAAATTCAACACCAGAAACCTACTGCAGGAGGCAGGCAGCTAGCAGATGCTTACCGCTACTTAAGTGCTAAGGCGTCTTCAAGTGTAGCACATGCTGCTCCTGGGACTGCTTCTAGAAGGCCCCGCATGCAAAAGGGGTCCTTCTCAATCTACCATTAAAGGGCTGCTCTATACAAGGGCTTCCTGACTTCTTCCCTTCTCACTGAGTTTTTACAGGTCTGGTAGCTGATGACTGCTATCGTGCTCCTGATCCCTGTGATTAGGCAACCACTAACAGCAATCAGACAATGAACATTCAAGCTATAATGGAAAAATAAAGGATGAAGAAAAGATCACTCGGTGTGACTTTTCAGCTCTGTGTTCCTGTCCTGAAGCTAGCCAAGCCCAAGAGAAGCTGGAATACAGACACACCTTCCAGACCTGGGGCCAGGGCAGAAGGAGCTATATTTGAGAACAGTGGCTCACGGGTCTGTGGCGGCACGACCTGAACTGTTTTTTCAGATGCACATTGTGGATGTAGGGTTTCGTTCCTTTCTCTTTCCTCTGGCAGGGTATGACACAGGGGCTGAACAGCGCTAAGCAGACATGGTATTAACATTGCATTACCTACCTTTGGCATTATACTTTAAAACACACTGCAACACCTGGCTGCGATACATCCTAACAAGAGCTACCACCTTGACTATGAGCTCAAGAACCTTAAGGTAAGAGATCAAAACCTAGAGGACTGAAGCAACCGAAACAACAGGGTTGTGGCTCCTTACCAGTGTGCCTTGAGTTACACAATGCAGAACCCTGACCCGAAGCTTTTGGCTTTTGGCAGGACTTCCTTTCCTCTACTTTTCTTTCTCCCAGCCTTCCACGTTCTCCTCTGAAGGACTTCAGGAAAAGCACAGTCCCGTTCTCACACACTACTAGCTTTGTGTGTGAGGCTCCTGCACCCCCTCCAGCACCAGCACCTCAGCACAAAGTCACTGGTTGCAACTCAAATGTTCCAGAGATCGCAGGCTCCACGCTTCATGCAACACCACGGCCTGTAATTACCTTGGAACCCTATTTTAAGCCTCATTCCCATTCCAAATTGCCAGTTGGGTGCTTTGAAAACGTACAGCAAAGCTGAATTAGTCATACCTCTTTGGCTTACAAGCACACGGGCCCAAGGGTCTCAAAGCATTTGCGAGTCTTGGGGAAGAGCAAAGACGAAGGCAGAAACAGTTAGATGCCCTCACCCGAGTCTGCAGTCGAGCGACAATCTGCTTCCGAGCCTTCGTGACTGCTTCCGCCTTGCCAGAGACCACGATCGAAAGGCCCTGGTCCTTTGCGAGAGACAGCTCCAGGTGAGCTCCCGTCTTCCGCATGATGTCAAGGCAGATCTTGGCCTGCTCGCCTTCTCCAAACTGATTCATGCCCTTGTATTTCCTCTCCTCCAGTGGCACATGGAACACCTGCTCAGCCACGGGACAGACACAAGCAGGGCACAGCAAGGTGTCAGTGTGCTTTGGATTGTCAGTGCCTCCCTCTGCAATCCTCCCTTCAGGCCTGTTCCAGCTATCTGTGCAACAGGGATGCAGAGCTTTGTCTGGGCAGTTTTTCAACACATCCCTCCCCCTCCAGAGCAGTCCTAGCATTCAGCTTCAGTCTTCCTTGTGCGCCAGGGCAAAGGACAGCAAAGAGGCAGTTACTCTGACACACTAAGGGATTTCATACTCCAGGGAAAGCTTCACTTCACCTACTTTTTGGAGGGATGAAAAGGAGGGAGATAAGACACCCACTCCCACCAACCTGAGTGATGACAGAAGCCTTTATTGGCCGGATTTTGCTCCAGGGCCCAGCAGGTTCCCGGGCAGCTTCCAAACATGGTGCTTTCTCAGGGAGCGCAGGGAAGGCTTCCTCGTAGGTGGGAGGATCCTTCTCTTCTTCAGAGTTTAAAGCTGTTACTGCGGTGAAGCAAACAAGGCAAATGAGATGCTCTCCCCACAGAAACGCCCCCATTCATAGGCAGTGCAACTCTATTGAGGCATCATCAAAGAGAGACAACAAAGGACTTGTGCACTACTATTCATCCTGCTACAGTTATGCTTGTGGAGAGCAGCCGAGTCGGGAGCACAGCTGAGCTCAGCACAGCACAGACTGCAGTAGGTGCCGCCATGGATGCAGGAAGCAACCGTGCAAGTGAATGGTGGCAGCAAACAAGCACATTATGGCCAACTTTGTTGAGAGGAGCTTGATCGGGGGACAACAGGCCAAGCAGAAGGAAATCAAAGGGACACAGCAAGGCTGTAGGTCAGAAGGGGACAAGACAGACACATGCCCAGGAAGAAGGCAGAGAGAAGCAGAAGCACTCTAGTTGGGGCAGAGTCCAGGGAAAGCCTGTAGCTTATGTTCGACTCAGCTGTGCACTGGGCTGTGCCAAGCGGGCCAGCTCGCAGCTGGAGAATGGGTGCCGAGACCCATCAGTGAGTCAGTCAATACGGTTATAATGACTTTCCCCAACACCTGGCTGAGCAAAGGAGGAAGTGACAATCCAGCACACTGATCCCACGAGGCTCTCTTGCAGCCCAATGACCCATGCTTGCACATGCCCTGCCCCACGGCTGACAGCGTTGCTAGCCAGAGCTCTGTGAAGATCTGAGGCTTGCCTCCGCCTGGCCCTGCACTGTGCAGCACCACCGATGTGCTCCTGTGGGTGGAAAGCCAGAGTCTGGCAGGCCGCCAGCCTAGGAATGGCGAACGCCGTGCCTGGACACTTAGGGGGAGCCGGAGGCATGGAGCGAGCTTGGCTAACAGCAAGGAACCTTGCCTGCGCAGTCTCTATTTAGAGGCACATCACAGGAACTCAGCTGTGTCTTCTCACCTTTCACCTGCTGCTGCGTCAAGCCACTGCGGTGTTCGGCAAAGCTCTCCTGGGTCAAAAGTGCCACCGAGCTCATCGTCGACCTCCCACGCACACACACAATCTGGGTATGCCACTGGAAGAGACAGAGGAGGCAACGCTATTACCAGCACCATTCAAGATGCACACAAGTCACTCCAGGAAGGCAAAAGACGTGTTTACTGAGCACTTTTCCAGCCGGCCTCTTGAGAAGCGCCTACAGGGCCAGTCTGCTGCCCTGTTCTCTTGCTGAACCACACAGAAACTCAGGGGGGATTTTTCCTCATAGCACAGCGGGCATCAAAACCAGAGCTCCTCGTTAAGAAGGCAGAGGATGTGCAACCTAAGAAGCCTCTTGGAAAGGGGGACACCCCAAGCTGTTAAAGCATACTCTCATTAATCTATCAAGTATTAATGGCGTGCAGTTTTAAAACCAGTCTCCCAAGGTACACATAGGCAGTGCAAGACCCTTGTGGAACCCTGGAGAGAAAACAAAAAAGAGCCCAGGATGCTGCCTCTTCCTGAAAAACTTACGCCTTGATTACCAACCGAGCATGAGCACCTGGGGCCCAGAGAGCAGCTCCTGGTGTCTCCAGCTCCTCTGCAATCCCTCCCACAACAGGCTCTACCGAGCGTGACCTTCCCTTCCGCTCCACGTACAGTCTCACAGCCCACAGTAAATACCACAGCCTCCTGGTAGCAGACTCTGCTGGAACTGCTTCTAGAACCCCCCCCCCCCCAGAAAAACAATCACCCAAACAAAAAAACTACCTGCAAAGCCCACTACAGTACATCATGCAGCCTAACAGTTTCTTCTCTCAAGGTTAGGAACATTAGGAAGAGAGGCCTAATCCTGCAGCTGGGTTTTACTTTCCTGTCTCTACTTTATCTGTTTTCATATTTTAATACAAAGAACACCTCCCTACTTCTTGCACAGACCCGTGTTGCAAAAGTTTTACAGGCTCTGGGCCTCTCAGTGACATGCTCTTGGACAAGTGAGACTCCTTACATGCTGGGTGAACATGCCTTTCCCAGCCCACTTCAGAAAAGCCCCGGACTTTCTGCAGCAGTGCATGTCTTTGTCAAGGATGTCACAGCATTTCCCTAAGGGTAATGCTGCAGAAAGAAGGCTGCTCTTGTGCTTGATCCACAGGGGCTAAAAGGCTTGTATTTCTTGTTATAGTGTCTGCTCAGGCCGTGCCTGGGTGCCCACTCCTGCTAAGGATGGGACCAACGGATCTGCAACTTCTCTCTTTCTGGCCGCAAGGGAAGTGCAAAGGCAGTTTCCAGATCCTGCCTTTACTGCTTGTCAGCTTCAAAACAGCCACGAGGACACCTGCCAGGCTCTTGCTCTCCTGCTGTAAGGTTCATTTGATAAGCTCTGCACAGTATAGGCCTGAGGATTTTCTTCTGTAGCATTCTTGAACACAAAACAAATGTGAACCATAGTTTAGTACTTTTCTTTTTTTTTTTTTAAGAGAAACAATGCTTTCACATGAAGTGGGTATTTTGCAGAAACCCACAGATCAAATTGTCAGATACCCTCACAGCCACGGCGAATGAACTTTTTCAGCCATACGCTCGCATTCAGTTTGAACATGTTAGACTGGTCTCAGTGCAGCTGCTGACTGCTCTAACCACCTGACTGGTAGCGGCCTGGGTGAATGACCTGGATCCCCGCAGCAGCACAATCCTAAGTGCACTTGTATCAGCTTAACATGCTTCTATATGCAAAGGGAAGAGTATGTTTTGGGAAAGGCAGTATCAGCGGAAATACTGTAACCAATAGCACATCTTGATTTTCTTTGACAAGGTGTGAACCGCACAGGGGGGCTTATCTGGGATGGCTCTGCACTCTGATAACAGCTGTAAAATCCAGGGTTACAGATCTCTCTTCCAATAGGCCGTACCCTCTTCAGAAGCAGCTTAATGTGCATTGGGAAAAAAAGACTAGCTACCTGACCGAGAGCAACTGCCCTTATCCTACCAAAGAAAAAGTTACCATTGTTACCGGAGAGCGGCGGGGAGGCGACTGGGCGACCGCCCCCCGCAGCCCTGTCCCCTCGGGGGTGGCCCCGGCCCTCCCACCAACCCGCGGGGCAGCCGCCACAGACAGGGGGAGCGCGACGTGACTCAGGGATTTTGTCCGTGCCCTGGGTGCCGCCGGAGCGCTCCCCGTTGCCGGCGCAGTGCGGGGCGGCCACTGCGTGGGGGAGCGGCTGGGGAGGCCGGCAGGTTGGGCGGGTGCAGGAGGCCGGTGGGCCGAGCCCCTCCGCGCAGCCCCCGCACCCCCGCTCGCTGCGGAGGGTTGCGCTGGCGGCACGTGGGCCACACCACGCCAATGGGAAAGGCCGAGACCACAGAGTGCAGTCGGGTGCTCGCTGGACATCCCGCTTGCGGAGCCCGTCTCTCTGCTGCCGCTGTCTTGTTGGAGGCAGCGCAACCCGCCCAGCCGCAGAGACGGGCCCGCACCCTCCTCCCGCTATAGCTGAGGCTATACCCCCAACCCCCACCGCCCGCCCCGCGCGGCCAGTGCCACCGCGTGCCCCGGGACCGGCCTTACCTCTAGTAGGCCCGCAGCTAAGCCTATGCTGGGCACGAGGCCGAGGGGCCTGCCGTCATCGTGGTCAAGAAGAGAGATGTGTGTGACCTCCCAACATACGGGTGGTCCCTCCCCTGTGTGCCCTTTGTCAGCCGGTTGCTAGGGGAAGAGCCCGACTCGTTCCCATAGCAACCGACCAAAGGGCACATGGGGGCGGGGCCACACCTGTGTTGGCAGGTCACGCACTTCTCTCCTCTTCACCAAGATGGTGCCCCGGGACCGGCTTTACCTCTCGTAGGCCTGCAGCGAAGCCTGTGCTGGGCACGAGGCCGAGGGGCCCGCCTCTTCCTGCCAGCTGTGCGCGCGTGGGAGCGGCGGTCGGGGTCGCTGGCTGCGCGAGGCGCGGGGCAAAGGTGAGGAGACGCGGCGGGAGGGGGGCGGCCAGCGGCGCTGCCCTCCCTCGGCGGGGCTCGGGGGTCTGCCTGCGTGGCCCCCGTCTGGAGGGGCGGTGCAGGACAGCCCCTTCCCCGGCTCTCCGGGAACTCTCCGGGAAGCCCCTCTGGGGTGCTGAGCAGGTGCTGGTGAGGAGGAAGCAGCCGAGGGGAGCTGTGGGGTGGGGCACACACACACCCCTACCACCACCACCCCCATACCCACAAACACCCCCGCCCACCCCGGTCCATCCCTAAAATCCTTCATCAATTCCCACCCGTCCGTCCCTAAACCCCTTCCCCCGCCCCCTCCCCTACTCCCGTCCCTCTGTCCCTGGCATGGCCCAACTGCCCAGCACCACCAGACCACTCTGGCCCAAACACCATAAGGCAATGGTTCCCACCTGACAACAGCAAGTCGAGGAACCTTTTTTTTCCTAAATAAAGACATTTTTGCTTCATATGCTGCCCACTACACCAAATTATGTCTTGCTGACTGACTGGATACCCAGCAAAGATGAACTCCACATCAAATCGATCAAATATATCAATCATTGAAACATATCCAAGGTAGTTTCTTGTATTATAATACAGGAAAATAGCATGCAATATGATAAAAGGAAACAGCAGTAGCTATTGTGAGCGATATGACAAAAGAGCAATAGGAGCGAAGCACCAAATTGTCACTGCAAAGCCTTAACGAGACTAAGGAAAGGAGACATCACCAATTCCAACCCCAACATCACACAAGACCACCCTTTATCTGGGAGCGCCCTTGCAGCCGGCACCAGCAGTCTCTTGGGAAATGGGAAATTCCCCTGGAGAAGGTGCCAGAAAGGAATTCCCCTGCTGCTTCTCAACCTGCCCTGGCAGACATGTGAGGCACAGCACAAAAGTTCTGCTCCCTGATTTCTGTGGTGAGCAAAATTGACACGGCACATTTGCAATATTACACAGACCCAAGAAGTCACCTTGGAAAAGTAAAAGCTCCCCTGGAGAAGTGCAGCGAATGAAGAGACGGGACGCAGCTTGATGCAAGCAAGTTGTCCCTTTATTAGTGATTTTCTTACAATTATATATGTTTCTACCTTCTACATATTACACACTGATTGGTTAAATCTTAAGCGTAAGAAACACTGATTGGTTAATATTTAAGGCACACCGTTAGAACAATAGGTACTTACTAGTTTATCTTGACCTAGCAATAATTTTTATTCCAAGGTTAGGGAGTTTCTTTCTACGTGGCTTTCTTAATTACATATCGGCGCCATCTGTTCCCTTATCTGGCTACTTTGTTTCTCTGTCCGTCTGGTTGCCTCCTCAACTGTGACGGCTCAGGGGTCTGCAGTTAGCTTGTTCCTTTGCTCCCAGGGCTTGTGCCCTACAAGTTCTAACAAGTCTCTGTTCATCAGGCTATCAGTACTTGGACTCTTGTCCTTGAGGCCTTGTCCTACAGAGAAGGTGCAAGGAAGGAGTTCTCTTGCTGTTTCTCACCCTCCCCTTGCAGCCATGTAAGGAACAGCACAAAAGTTCTGCTCCCTGCTTTCTGCTCTGAGAAAAAGAAAATTGACCTCTCATACCTGGAATCATTCACATTCCAAAAGAAGCCACCTTGGGAACGTGCAGCGCTGCTCCCCTGGAGAAGGTTCCAGAAAGGAATTCTCTTGCTGCTTTTCGCCCTGCCCTGGTAGCCCTGTCAGGCACAGAGCACAAGTTCTGCTCCCTGCTTTCTGTGGTGAGCAAAATTGGCCTCTTTTCATTGGCAGTCATGCACAGCCCCAAAAAACTCACCTTGACAAAGTGCAGCAGTGCTCCCTGGAGAAGGTGCCAGGAAGGAATTCTCTTGCTGTTTCTCTCCCTGCCCTTGCAACCATGTGGGGAGAAGCACAAAAGTCCTTCTCCCTGCTTCCTGTGGTGAGGAAATTGACCAAAAACTTATGCACTCATGCAGAACCAGAGCTCACCCGGTGAAAGTGCAGCACTGCTCCCCTGGAGAAGGTGCCAGGCAGGAATTCTCTTGCTGCTTCTCACCATGCCCTGGGAGCCATGTGAGGCTCTGCTCCCTGATTTCTGTGGTGAACAAAATTGACCGGTTTAGTTGTACTCACGGAGAGACAAGACTTTCTTACTCAAAAGCAAAACCAGAAAGCCACACAGGCTTGGGAATCCTCTTCTTCTTCTGCGTGGCTGGTGACTTCCCATGGCTATTCCTCAAGGCAGGATAAACAACCATGAATTTGAAGCCCGCATAAATTCAAGTACACTTAGTCCTCTGACAGTCACTACTTGTGGGCCAGCAGTCCTCTCACCCCTCCACTGATCTGCCTCTTAGTCCTCTAGCAGTCATTCTCCATGGAGGGACCACAAGTCCTCCATACCTACCTACCAACTCACCAGAAATGAGTCAGACCACATCAGAAGTAACACTGCCTGACCTGCAGGAGATATAGAAACCATCATTACTGGTCGACAAGACAGAAAAAACACCGCCATCCACCAGACAGCAGAAAAACAACCAGAAGAAACATTGTATACAAACCAAAGGCCCCCACCCAAACCCTGCAAAGGCCAAAAACATGAAAAAAGGCACTCTCCACATAAAAAAAACAAACCAAAACCACACAAAGAACACATAATAAGATCACACTACCATAACCCCAGGAATACAGAGCCAACAAACCCAGATTCTGTCCATAAAAATAACACGCTTTAACGCTTCACTCGCTTAACCTCTGGCATACCATAACCTTGTCGCCCCCAAACCCCAGCACGCTGTAGCCCTAAGGCAACACAAAATGGAACACAAAGTCCCTGGAGATCTCTGTCAGGGCCTTCAGGTGGACGCTGACCTCAGGCATCGTAACCTTGAAGTGGGAGCCATGTGGAGGCACCAGAACATCACCGGCACCCATCTTCACACCCTGAAACAGTGCCTGGGATAAACGCTCCTGGGCAGAAAGACTGAGGCACTCGGAGGCTTTGAACCGGCCGGCCACAGTCACAGGGCTTGAGCTCATCATTTCTGTGTCAGAGCCACCAGGCAGGTGGCCCCATCCTCCCAGAGAGACCCCTCAGGGCACCTGTACCCAGCTCCAGGGGGCTGGATACACAGCCTCGGATCCATGGTGGGAGGGGTGCTTTAATCCTGGGAGCGGGATTTCTAACAGTGCCCCTGAGGAGGAAAGCCTCCTCAGGCCTGGAAGCCTGAGAGACATCCCTGCGCTGCTCCACACGTCACCAAAAGCAGGGGCTGAGGAAGGCTGCTTTGGGGCCCGTCGAGGGAACCAGCTCCCCTGGGCTGCTCTGCGGCCACTGGCTGCCGTTGCTGTCACGCAGGTCTCAGTGCTGCTCTGCAGTCGGCCGTCACCTCCCTGCGCGACACTCTCCAGCGCAGCACACGTCTGCACTGGCTCTCCCTGGGGACAAAGATCACAAGCGAGGGATGGGCTTGGCTTTGCCCCCAGTCCCAGGCTGCCACCAGAGAGACCTGCCACCCCCCGCCCCAGCTGTGCGATGTGGGCACCACGTACAGCTGCAGACGTGGGTCAGGGCAGCTGTGGGCAGGGGGCAAGCCCCGTGGCGGTGCCCCCGGCGCTGGCAGCAGGCAGAGCTGGGGAGAGCGAGGGGCAGCCCAGGGCAGCCGGCAGCTGGCGGCGGGGCCCGGCAGGGTGCAGCACCCTCAGCAATGCCCGGCTCCTTGCGCCTCGGCCCCAGGGCTGCAGCGCAGGGCTGGCCCCAGCCGGGGCTGGGCTGGGAACAGCCAGGCAGGGCCCCCTGGCAGCCCCGGCACGCACCTGCTCCCTGCATGGGGCAGCCTGGTCCTTTGCAATCGACCCCGTGGCATCCAGAGAAGGGCCCTGCCCTGGGCCAGAGCCATCTCTGCAGGCAGGAGGCCTTCCTCGGCGTCCGTCCCTCAAATCCCTCCCTCCGGCCCCCACAGTCCGTCCCTAAAACACTTCCCCTCGCCCCCAGTCCCTGCGAGCGGGGAATCCGCCTCCCCAGCTTTGAGCCCGGGCGGCGCAAGCCCCCCCAGGGCTCACCCTGCCATCCATGTGGTTCCTGGACGAAACACCATCCCACCATGCCCGCAGGCAAACCGCTATCCCTATGGACACAATGGGGGCAGCCGGCACGGGGTGGGGGGGGGGGGGGGTGTCACTCTCGGGGCTATTCTAGTGAGCAACACTCAGAGAGGCCAAAAACTGGAGTGCAGGGGTGATGCCGGCATTACAGCCGGCTGCAAGCGAAAGGCACTCAATGGGCATGGGCGCTGCTGGGAGGGAAAGCGCCACGTCAGGACGGTCGGGAATCTCGGCTGGCTGGGAGGGAGCTCCATCGAGCGCTCAGAGTCGAGGCTTGAGATCCTTGCAGCCACGGAGGTTTTTGCACGGAGAGCTGCGCTAAGCAAGGCTGGTTTATCACTTTGGCTGCAACACGAGCGTGCTGCACCCATGCATGTGTGCTTCCCCTGAGCCGACAGAGAACTTTCTCTCCTGGGCTTTGTTCCCTCTGGGACAGCGGCTGTGAGCGAGGCAGGGCTGTCAGATATGCACAGCAGGGGTCGAGGGGCTCAGAACGGATAAACCCCCCGGCCTGCGCCCGGCCCTGCCCCTCTCTTACAGCCTCCATGGCAGTTCCCCTGCAGCTGAATAGAACCATCAACGCTCTGTCTTCAGTGCAGTTTCTTGTACATAGAAAAAGGGGACAGCACAAAGCGTGAAGCAAAGCCAAGAAGGTGGCACCTGATTTTAAAAAGAATACATTCAGTACATCACAAAAAAATGCGGTGGAACTCACTCTTCCAATTGGGTTAGGCAGGAGGAAAATGGATTTGGAAAGCAAATAAGAATCGCTCACTTCAAGCTATAAGGTGGCTACTAAACACAGACTCTCCCGTGCATGTCCTGCTCATTAGTTCTGCGCTTTGGACATGCCTGCGGCTTCCCTGAAGCACCCTCTCTGGGTTACTCTTCCAAAGGGGTTCCTGGGACATCTGCATAGGGAAGCTGCCTGAAGCAATCACCGTTTGTTATCCTGTCAGGTTTCAGCCAGGGCAGATAGCCTGTGCATGCAGGGACTACAAACTGCAGGCATCGCAACTTGTGGATCCCAGGAAAAAGGGGGTACACGATATGAATTTACGGTACAAGGCTGTCACTGAAACAAGCCATGTGAAGTGGAATATAGTACTTCTAGCACCAGTGAAATAGTGTACGTTAAAAGAGTATTCATCTATATACAAAAAAGTCATGAAAACTTATTTTCAGGACATTTCTCAAGATCTTGAGAAATAGACCTCTGTTTACTGGTAAGGGAAGAAGAAGTAAGAAACTAAAAAGTGTCCATCCCAATACACACACCACCACCACAAACACCACGACCCGCCCCCAAATTACCTCAGGTGAGCCGCGGCCTTTTTAAAAAGTGCCAGCATCTAAAGCGTATGTAGTGACCTGGAACAACGTTGCTGCATATTTGGGATTCAGATGATACAGGGCAGCGTGAGGATTGCTAACATGGACAAAACAGCGGGACTTACTTTGCCTCTTTATTTCGGTAGCTAGGTAAATAGCTAAGGATTGAGGCTCTTGTGGCGAGGTGTCTGCTTACCCTTGAGCAAACAGTACTTCCATAAGTGCAAAACCAAACCTGCAACGTTGGGAATGGCAGTTTCCTGCTGACACGCATTTTTTTCCAAAAGGCAGGTGTCTGCTTCCTATCTGGGGCCATCTTTGTGCACGCTAAAAATAGTTCATGCCCTTAGTGCAGTGCTGAGAGTTTTGAAAGATGGACAGCAGTGTCTGGTACACACCTTCTTCAGGAAGGTCAGGAAGGGCTTCTTGACCTTCCTGAATTTTTTCAGCGGTTGATCTCGAAAAGCTTTTCTTCTCTCCTTTTCTCTTCTGGTGTGCTTTCAGCCTCTTCTCCAGAGACCTGTTTTCCCTTTCTGTTTCTTTGCTTTTCATTTTCCTGAAACGAAAGACCCTGCAAACCTTGATATTCCACAGTGTTATTAGAGAGGTAAAACCACGATCAACTGGAATCAGTTCTCATTTTAAACAAAGGGAGCTCATTTTACCTTCTTTCCTCTGAAAGGCTCATCAGCTGTTCCGGGTCTACCGAGGAGTCTGCTGTGCTCTCGGGGGTGGTTGGAAGCAAAGGTACAAGCGCCTGAACCGGAAAGGTTGAAGTTGACAGGTGGCAAGACACCTGGAGCAGTAAGCTACCGTTTTCCAAATTGCTACCTTAGCTCCTCAAATAAGATCCCTTTGGTTGCTTTGCATTATCCACATTTTGCACCGTCGTAAGATAGGCTTCAGGAGCTCTGATGAATTGGGATGATGGGCTGCCCCTTCTCGCGGGCTGGGGCACCACAAACTGGAGGGGTCTTGGAGGGTAGGACAGACCCTTGCCAGCTTCGTTCTGCTGGGCTTTCTTCTGCCTTCCTGGGACACGGTTCTGCCGTTATCCCTTGGGCAGCATTATCCCATTCTGGGGCGTGAGCCTTTTATTTTTAAATCTGCGATTTTGTATTTGACTTCTTGTAAGTATTTAGATTGATTAAGCACATTCCCAATGCATCTGAGAAACAACCTTTCTGTTTTTTCTTCTCTATCATTACAGGGTGGGAAAAGTCAAACAGACAAGGGATCTAATGACAGGAGGAGGCACAGCAGCTGCTTGGACCTATCAGAAACTACTGTCATACATGAGAAACGTGTCAGTGTTTGTTGGCCTGACATCCCTCTACTATTTCTGATTTCACCACCATACCTGCCCCTGCTTCTTTGTAGAGGATGAACAGAGAGGGTGCTGTGTGCAAGAAGTCTTTTGCCTGGGGCTCTGCGTTTGCTTCACCTGCACGGCTCCTTTGATCTTCCAAACGCACCCGTGGAACACAAAAGCACGTGCAGCAAAGTGACCTCGTGGAAGTGGACAACACCTAAACCAAAATCCACCAGCAGCACAGTAAGGAATTGGACCAGAAGCCCCAGATTTTGAAAACCCTCAGCCCCTCCTCATACCTGTGCACCTGTCCACAGGTGCTGGCACCTCCTCGGCTGATGGAGGGGAGAGGCCGGCCACCTCCTCCCCAAAGATGTCCCCGCAGTTTTCAATCACAAACTGCACCAGCACGTTCCCCTGCACACATCAAAGCCTTGGTCTCAGCCTACGAGTTTTCTCCCTTTGAGCCTCCCAGTTCCCCCTGCCATCCCCCTGGGGAGGGAGGGAGGGAGGGAGGGAGCAGCTGTGTGTTGCACAGCTGGCGGCCCCGCTTGAACCACAGCAGCCTATGAGCAACAGTTAGCTGGTTGATGGTGAGAGTGCTCATCCTTCGTCCTCCATCAGGGTGCGGGCGTCTCCCGTATCACACTGGGACGCAAAAAAGCCTCAGCAGTCCGGCTGCTGTTGGAGCTGCTGGAAAAGCTTTTTGGGCGAGCCGACGTATTTGTAGTGGCCAGCATGGCAGTTTGCTTTATACCGTTGCCCTGAGCGTGGGCGTCTGAAGAAACTGCCCGGCAGTCAGTGTGCAGGGATGACGGCCGCAGGGGACAGCAAGCTGCAGGTGATGGTCAGCGGCGGCACCGTGTCTGCCTGCGTGTTGTCCCGGCTCTGAGCTAATGGCGCTGCTCCCCAGTGGAGCATCCATCGAGCCTGAGCACAGGCTGTGTCTTAGCCAGAATCCGAGCAGGAGCTGAGGGGACAGTGACACCTCCAGAGGTGCCATCCGGCCCCCACCTCCCTGTGTGACTGTGCTGTGAGTCCTAAAGCTCAGCCGTGATGCCCACTGGCAAGGAGTCTGGGCCAAGGGATGATCCCAAAGTCCTCCCCTAGGACGCACCACCAAACAATATCTGCCCAGTCCCCAATTATCACATGGCAGACGTAGTCAGAAGAGAGGAAAGATCATTTTATTGAGGACATCAGCTGCAGGCTGGGGGGGTGGTGGCTACCCAGGAGCCCCAGGGCTTCAGGCAGGAAAACAGCACCTGCAACAATAAGAGCCAGGAAGCACTGCTAAAGCCACAAAGCCAGGACGAGGCGTGACTTGGTTGCCCTTGCTTTGGGGAACGCTTTACAAAGTGCCTTGAATCAGCGCTCCCGCCCAAAGGACTGGTTCTCTTCATTTACTCCAGCAGCCTCGGCAGACAATAAAAGCCTTACACAAGCAGCCTGCCACAGCAAGAAAGGATCTTCCTGACTTGCCGTTCAGTTCTCAAATGTTACGTTACTGCCTGTGGAACAGGGTTTAATAGGCTGTATTCCCAAGACCTCTGACTCCCCTTTACTGACCTGGGGCCTCGCGTTTGTGCTTTTCCCAAATGATATTCGTTCTAGTGTTTGGTCCACAGTTCCCCATTCTAGTATCTAATAGTGCATTCCACCACTTCATACGTTGACTTTTCAATCGCTTCGTCCGTCTCTGGCCGGCCCCCTCGCAGGGAACACGGAAACGCAGATCGGGACTCCCCACTCACTTCACAGTTAAACTGTGTCTCTCACACACATCACACTTGCTGGGCAGCCCTCAGCCACACAGGCAGCATGTTACATACAACTCTAGGACTGCTGACAGTTTGCGTTAGCACACAAAGTACGTGTTTCAATGAACAATTGCCAAAAACCAAGTTCTAATTTTTTCTGGCCCTAAGCAGGGGCCCTCTGCTCTGTTGCCCCTTCTTCCCCCAGTTTCTTACCGGAACTAGTAACTCCAGCTCACCAGCTCCTTGACCATGGCTTCAATCTGTTCCTGAGCCACATGCACATCTTCTGTAGGTCCTTCCAAAGTGATGTTATCCTCTCCTCCAGTGAATTTGATGTGAACCTTGAGGTGAAAGACAATGGATCTCTTAAGAATTTGCCAAGATCCAAGCCAGGCCAATGCTCTTGGTCAGGCCTACACCATCCATCCCTGCCACTAAGAGATGCGCTCCTTCCCAAAAAGCCCAAACAAAATCCCCACAATTTTACAAGTCAGTAACTTAACGATTTCGGCCATATGGCAGTGCCTAGAGCCCAAGGCTCTGGTGCTGTCCCAGTTTCTGCAAGGGCTTTGGAGAAGTTTACCCATCTAGCCTTTATCTAGATACCGCCTAACTCACCAGGGAGAAGCCTCGCTGCACTCGCCATTTCCAGGTATCCTACTACATCAGTTCTCAAAACAGCACCACATAAAGCTTCCTTGGAAGGGCTCAACCCATGACAATAACATAGGAGGAGCAGTGTTTGCAGCAGTAAAAGAGAGGGTTCCCTTGAACAGCAAAGATCTGTGTCATTTCCCCCTGGGTTTACCCACGCTAGAAGACACCTCTCTCTTCCGTGACGAGTGATCTGGACTAAACCTTTTTCTACGCCGGGGGTGTTAAGCTAACCAGCTCATCCATACCTTTGGCATCTGCTGAGTTATTTTGGCCAGGTTCTGTCCTTTCTTTCCAATAATGAAACGATGAAGCCAAGAGGGGGCAGAGACCGAGGAGACGGTAAAACTGTTGGCCTGAGAGACAGAAAAACAGAGAAGCTGTTTGATGGACAAACTGGGAGAGGCCTTCACAACAATTCAGTTCCAATTCCCATGCTGCACCTCCGGTATTGACTTCTAAGCTGCACCTCTAATGGCCCAAGAGAGACCACCCCCGCTACACCTGTCAGTGCTCACAAATGTATCTTCGCGGGACCTTCAAAGGAGGCCTAGCCCATCTTGTCAGTACCTTTGCATAGACTTCAGTCAATGCTTGCCCAAGTTTCTCAGGCTCGCCTCGCAGTATCAGCGTCTCCGAGCTACTGTCAGTGGGTGGGATCTCGACAGAGACTCCAGTCTTCTCCAAGATCTCCTGCAGGGAATTCCCCTTGGGGCCGATGACATACTTGTGCTGGGACTTCTTCACCTCCACTGCAATAGTAGTAGTCTTCTTTTTCTGTAGGGGCAGAGACACTGAGGCATCAATCACAAGGGGGCGGGGAAGGACAAGAGCGACAGGAAGAGGCACAAGATGCAGTCAAACTCTGCACCCAGCAAAGAGCAAAGCCAAGCTGAGCACAGTGGCTCGGCAGTACCCTAGCACCCCTTGGACCCCTGCCTACAGAAAGCCTTGTGCTCAAAAATTCACAGGGGAAGTACAAAACTAGCATGCTGGGTCAAGCTCCCTGGGACACGGCATGCAAGAGACCACACACACACACACACACAGGCATGTCGTTGTCGTCGTCCCCGTCCCCCCGTTGGACAACAGGGTTCAACTCCCAGCCGTCTCCCAGGCAGTGCCGTGATGCAACACTGTGCAGGCTATAAGCCGATTGTTGAAATCCAGACCGGTACAAATACAGACCTAACCACGAGGAGAAACAGCCCAGCAACCCACAACAAGGATATTCACAGCAGCGTTGGCTGTGGGAAATAAACTGGAGTGACATTCACTCTTCAGCAACTTCTGCTTATGTAGCAGCTTTGATACTGTCAGCTGGCCACCACTGTAGACCTCACACTTCTTTCCTTCCTTAGTAGCCCCGGTGTGAACAAGAGCCAGGGGAGCTCTTGGTGGCCTGCTAATTCCCACGATACAGAAAAGCCAGAAATCTGTCACCTCCCGGATAGTATCAGCCCAGCTCCCACTCTGCCGAGTGAGGAAACGGTAGGATTCGGGGTCATGTACTGCAAGGGCTGCTGAGCCAGATGCAACCGAGGGATGCACAAAAGTAGAACAAGAAGGGAAGAGTGCCTAGGAGCGGGTGCCAGGGGAAGGTGGGAAGCTTTATGGACCATCCGTACCTTCTCCTCATAGATCTTCTTAACGCGAGCCACAGCCTGGGCTAGTTGCTCCTTTTCTCCGGTGAAGACTATCTCGGTCTTGTTGACACTGGGTGGAGGAATGTTGATGCGCGTCCCTGTGTCCTGCATGAGCTCCCTCACCAGCTTGTTGTAAGGGCCAGCAATGAAAGGGTGGTACACTTTCTCCACGTCCAGCCGCTCCACGGCACGCTTATCCTGGAAGAGCCCACAACAGACCTTGGTGGGAACTGCCCTCTATATTACAGTCTCTGCCAGGCACAGCTAAGTTCCCAGGGGTGTCCTGCCTGACACTCTGGCCCAAGCAACCTTCTCAGTTTGCGGGCTTGTAGATCTCCACCTCTTTCAATCTACAAATACGGTTGCTGCTGCTGCTCCTTGTTTACGATATTCACCCCTGTGATCTCCTGCCTTATCCCAGCTGGCACCTAAGACGCTTCACTTCAACTATCAAATGCTTGTTTGGGCTTCAGAGATGGACAAAACGCAGCACAAGAAGTTTCAGGACCTGGCAGCGGTGCTCATACAGCCGGCGAGTGGCACAGTATACGTCTCCGTTCAGGCTAACGTTAGCCACTGACTGTAGCCACGGTGGCTACAAACTCCGACTATACCGTGGGGAAGCAAAATGGCTGACCAGCTAATGCCATGAGAGAGATCACAGTACTGAGGTACCTGCTCAGCGGAGATAAGCAGGATCTCGTGCCGGGCCTTCTCAATCCCTTCTTTAGTGCCGCTGATCTTGATCTGGTTGCTGGGGTCATCTGGGCGGGGGATCTGCATTTTGGTTGCAGTTTTGAGCTTCAGGTCCTGCAGCCTCTCACCCTTCTTTCCAATGACAAAACGGTGGTGCTCCTTGGGGATGGCAACTGTCGCTGAAGCCTGCGGCAGAAGAACCAAGCATCTGTGAAAAGCCTTGCCTGCACTGGCAGATCCACAGGAACAGAGCCAGGGAAAGCAAGGTAGACGCTGCTCAGCGGTACTGCTCCTCAGAGCAAACACAACGCCTTCCCAGCACATTCTGTCTGAGGGCTGACACTGTACCAGCTGATCTACAGTGCCTCTATGCCAGGAGTATAAAGCCCACCTTTCCCTCAAAACCCTTCTGTTTGCACAGGAGCAGTACTCTGAATTAGCAAAGGCCTTCCGACACAGACGAGGAGGTGCCTCTCCTCCAGTGTAAGACACCAGGCAACAACTGAGATGGCAGCGCACAGCTGGAGTTTATCTGAACTCTGGCATCTGCTGCCAAGGCTACAGAGAGCAAGACGTACAGTATGACTCCTAGGAAAGAGAAATTCAACACCAGAAACCTACTGCAGGAGGCAGGCAGCTAGCAGATGCTTACCGCTACTTAAGTGCTAAGGCGTCTTCAAGTGTAGCACATGCTGCTCCTGGGACTGCTTCTAGAAGGCCCCGCATGCAAAAGGGGTCCTTCTCAATCTACCATTAAAGGGCTGCTCTATACAAGGGCTTCCTGACTTCTTCCCTTCTCACTGAGTTTTTACAGGTCTGGTAGCTGATGACTGCTATCGTGCTCCTGATCCCTGTGATTAGGCAACCACTAACAGCAATCAGACAATGAACATTCAAGCTATAATGGAAAAATAAAGGATGAAGAAAAGATCACTCGGTGTGACTTTTCAGCTCTGTGTTCCTGTCCTGAAGCTAGCCAAGCCCAAGAGAAGCTGGAATACAGACACACCTTCCAGACCTGGGGCCAGGGCAGAAGGAGCTATATTTGAGAACAGTGGCTCACGGGTCTGTGGCGGCACGACCTGAACTGTTTTTTCAGATGCACATTGTGGATGTAGGGTTTCGTTCCTTTCTCTTTCCTCTGGCAGGGTATGACACAGGGGCTGAACAGCGCTAAGCAGACATGGTATTAACATTGCATTACCTACCTTTGGCATTATACTTTAAAACACACTGCAACACCTGGCTGCGATACATCCTAACAAGAGCTACCACCTTGACTATGAGCTCAAGAA
Organism: Falco biarmicus; assembly: GCF_023638135.1. Classification (NCBI taxonomy): domain Eukaryota; kingdom Metazoa; phylum Chordata; class Aves; order Falconiformes; family Falconidae; genus Falco; species Falco biarmicus. The sequence goes on from NW_026611812.1 coordinate 64,797, forward strand.
CCTTAAGGTAAGAGATCAAAACCTAGAGGACTGAAGCAACCGAAACAACAGGGTTGTGGCTCCTTACCAGTGTGCCTTGAGTTACACAATGCAGAACCCTGACCCGAAGCTTTTGGCTTTTGGCAGGACTTCCTTTCCTCTACTTTTCTTTCTCCCAGCCTTCCACGTTCTCCTCTGAAGGACTTCAGGAAAAGCACAGTCCCGTTCTCACACACTACTAGCTTTGTGTGTGAGGCTCCTGCACCCCCTCCAGCACCAGCACCTCAGCACAAAGTCACTGGTTGCAACTCAAATGTTCCAGAGATCGCAGGCTCCACGCTTCATGCAACACCACGGCCTGTAATTACCTTGGAACCCTATTTTAAGCCTCATTCCCATTCCAAATTGCCAGTTGGGTGCTTTGAAAACGTACAGCAAAGCTGAATTAGTCATACCTCTTTGGCTTACAAGCACACGGGCCCAAGGGTCTCAAAGCATTTGCGAGTCTTGGGGAAGAGCAAAGACGAAGGCAGAAACAGTTAGATGCCCTCACCCGAGTCTGCAGTCGAGCGACAATCTGCTTCCGAGCCTTCGTGACTGCTTCCGCCTTGCCAGAGACCACGATCGAAAGGCCCTGGTCCTTTGCGAGAGACAGCTCCAGGTGAGCTCCCGTCTTCCGCATGATGTCAAGGCAGATCTTGGCCTGCTCGCCTTCTCCAAACTGATTCATGCCCTTGTATTTCCTCTCCTCCAGTGGCACATGGAACACCTGCTCAGCCACGGGACAGACACAAGCAGGGCACAGCAAGGTGTCAGTGTGCTTTGGATTGTCAGTGCCTCCCTCTGCAATCCTCCCTTCAGGCCTGTTCCAGCTATCTGTGCAACAGGGATGCAGAGCTTTGTCTGGGCAGTTTTTCAACACATCCCTCCCCCTCCAGAGCAGTCCTAGCATTCAGCTTCAGTCTTCCTTGTGCGCCAGGGCAAAGGACAGCAAAGAGGCAGTTACTCTGACACACTAAGGGATTTCATACTCCAGGGAAAGCTTCACTTCACCTACTTTTTGGAGGGATGAAAAGGAGGGAGATAAGACACCCACTCCCACCAACCTGAGTGATGACAGAAGCCTTTATTGGCCGGATTTTGCTCCAGGGCCCAGCAGGTTCCCGGGCAGCTTCCAAACATGGTGCTTTCTCAGGGAGCGCAGGGAAGGCTTCCTCGTAGGTGGGAGGATCCTTCTCTTCTTCAGAGTTTAAAGCTGTTACTGCGGTGAAGCAAACAAGGCAAATGAGATGCTCTCCCCACAGAAACGCCCCCATTCATAGGCAGTGCAACTCTATTGAGGCATCATCAAAGAGGGACAACAAAGGACTTGTGCACTACTATTCATCCTGCTACAGTTATGCTTGTGGAGAGCAGCCGAGTCGGGAGCACAGCTGAGCTCAGCACAGCACAGACTGCAGTAGGTGCCGCCATGGATGCAGGAAGCAACCGTGCAAGTGAATGGTGGCAGCAAACAAGCACATTATGGCCAACTTTGTTGAGAGGAGCTTCATCAGGGGACAACAGGCCAAGCAGAAGGAAATCAAAGGGACACAGCAAGGCTGTAGGTCAGAAGGGGACAAGACAGACACATGCCCAGGAAGAAGGCAGAGAGAAGCAGAAGCACTCTAGTTGGGGCAGAGTCCAGGGAAAGCCTGTAGCTTATGTTCGACTCAGCTGTGCACTGGGCTGTGCCAAGCGGGCCAGCTCGCAGCTGGAGAATGGGTGCCGAGACCCATCAGTGAGTCAGTCAATACGGTTATAATGACTTTCCCCAACACCTGGCTGAGCAAAGGAGGAAGTGACAATCCAGCACACTGATCCCACGAGGCTCTCTTGCAGCCCAATGACCCATGCTTGCACATGCCCTGCCCCACGGCTGACAGCGTTGCTAGCCAGAGCTCTGTGAAGATCTGAGGCTTGCCTCCGCCTGGCCCTGCACTGTGCAGCACCACCGATGTGCTCCTGTGGGTGGAAAGCCAGAGTCTGGCAGGCCGCCAGCCTAGGAATGGCGAACGCCGTGCCTGGACACTTAGGGGGAGCCGGAGGCATGGAGCGAGCTTGGCTAACAGCAAGGAACCTTGCCTGCGCAGTCTCTATTTAGAGGCACATCACAGGAACTCAGCTGTGTCTTCTCACCTTTCACCTGCTGCTGCGTCAAGCCACTGCGGTGTTCGGCAAAGCTCTCCTGGGTCAAAAGTGCCACCGAGCTCATCGTCGACCTCCCACGCACACACACAATCTGGGTATGCCACTGGAAGAGACAGAGGAGGCAACGCTATTACCAGCACCATTCAAGATGCACACAAGTCACTCCAGGAAGGCAAAAGACGTGTTTACTGAGCACTTTTCCAGCCGGCCTCTTGAGAAGCGCCTACAGGGCCAGTCTGCTGCCCTGTTCTCTTGCTGAACCACACAGAAACTCAGGGGGGATTTTTCCTCATAGCACAGCGGGCATCAAAACCAGAGCTCCTCGTTAAGAAGGCAGAGGATGTGCAACCTAAGAAGCCTCTTGGAAAGGGGGACACCCCAAGCTGTTAAAGCATACTCTCATTAATCTATCAAGTATTAATGGCGTGCAGTTTTAAAACCAGTCTCCCAAGGTACACATAGGCAGTGCAAGACCCTTGTGGAACCCTGGAGAGAAAACAAAAAAGAGCCCAGGATGCTGCCTCTTCCTGAAAAACTTACGCCTTGATTACCAACCGAGCATGAGCACCTGGGGCCCAGAGAGCAGCTCCTGGTGTCTCCAGCTCCTCTGCAATCCCTCCCACAACAGGCTCTACCGAGCGTGACCTTCCCTTCCGCTCCACGTACAGTCTCACAGCCCACAGTAAATACCACAGCCTCCTGGTAGCAGACTCTGCTGGAACTGCTTCTAGAACTCCCCCCCACCCCACCCCCCCCCCCCCAGAAAAACAATCACCCAAACAAAAAAACTACCTGCAAAGCCCACTACAGTACATCATGCAGCCTAACAGTTTCTTCTCTCAAGGTTAGGAACATTAGGAAGAGAGGCCTAATCCTGCAGCTGGGTTTTACTTTCCTGTCTCTACTTTATCTGTTTTCATATTTTAATACAAAGAACACCTCCCTACTTCTTGCACAGACCCGTGTTGCAAAAGTTTTACAGGCTCTGGGCCTCTCAGTGACATGCTCTTGGACAAGTGAGACTCCTTACATGCTGGGTGAACATGCCTTTCCCAGCCCACTTCAGAAAAGCCCCGGACTTTCTGCAGCAGTGCATGTCTTTGTCAAGGATGTCACAGCATTTCCCTAAGGGTAATGCTGCAGAAAGAAGGCTGCTCTTGTGCTTGATCCACAGGGGCTAAAAGGCTTGTATTTCTTGTTATAGTGTCTGCTCAGGCCGTGCCTGGGTGCCCACTCCTGCTAAGGATGGGACCAACGGATCTGCAACTTCTCTCTTTCTGGCCGCAAGGGAAGTGCAAAGGCAGTTTCCAGATCCTGCCTTTACTGCTTGTCAGCTTCAAAACAGCCACGAGGACACCTGCCAGGCTCTTGCTCTCCTGCTGTAAGGTTCATTTGATAAGCTCTGCACAGTATAGGCCTGAGGATTTTCTTCTGTAGCATTCTTGAACACAAAACAAATGTGAACCATAGTTTAGTACTTTTCTTTTTTTTTTTTTAAGAGAAACAATGCTTTCACATGAAGTGGGTATTTTGCAGAAACCCACAGATCAAATTGTCAGATACCCTCACAGCCACGGCGAATGAACTTTTTCAGCCATACGCTCGCATTCAGTTTGAACATGTTAGACTGGTCTCAGTGCAGCTGCTGACTGCTCTAACCACCTGACTGGTAGCGGCCTGGGTGAATGACCTGGATCCCCGCAGCAGCACAATCCTAAGTGCACTTGTATCAGCTTAACATGCTTCTATATGCAAAGGGAAGAGTATGTTTTGGGAAAGGCAGTATCAGCGGAAATACTGTAACCAATAGCACATCTTGATTTTCTTTGACAAGGTGTGAACCGCACAGGGGGGCTTATCTGGGATGGCTCTGCACTCTGATAACAGCTGTAAAATCCAGGGTTACAGATCTCTCTTCCAATAGGCCGTACCCTCTTCAGAAGCAGCTTAATGTGCATTGGGAAAAAAAGACTAGCTACCTGACCGAGAGCAACTGCCCTTATCCTACCAAAGAAAAAGTTACCATTGTTACCGGAGAGCGGCGGGGAGGCGACTGGGCGACCGCCCCCCGCAGCCCTGTCCCCTCGGGGGTGGCCCCGGCCCTCCCACCAACCCGCGGGGCAGCCGCCACAGACAGGGGGAGCGCGACGTGACTCAGGGATTTTGTCCGTGCCCTGGGTGCCGCCGGAGCGCTCCCCGTTGCCGGCGCAGTGCGGGGCGGCCACTGCGTGGGGGAGCGGCTGGGGAGGCCGGCAGGTTGGGCGGGTGCAGGAGGCCGGTGGGCCGAGCCCCTCCGCGCAGCCCCCGCACCCCCGCTCGCTGCGGAGGGTTGCCCTGGCGGCACGTGGGCCACACCACGCCAATGGGAAAGGCCGAGACCACAGAGTGCAGTCGGGTGCTCGCTGGACATCCCGCTTGCGGAGCCCGTCTCTCTGCTGCCGCTGTCTTGTTGGAGGCAGCGCAACCCGCCCGGCCGCAGAGACGGGCCCGCACCCTCCTCCCGCTATAGCTGAGGCTATACCCCCAATGCGACGAGAGAGGGGAAGCAAGCAGCCGACTCAGTATGAGTGATAAAGCAAGCTCCGATTTATTACGGCGCAATTATGGCATTTATACAATTCCAGTTAATTATGCCTACTAGTCATATGTTGATAGGCTAAGCCCTAACGGTTACGTCTTCATACGGCCTCCTACTTGCGGTTCCTGCGGTTAACTAGTCACGTAGCTCAGCTCCGTGCTCTACGTGACTTCCTCAAAGATAGTTGCAACATCTTCTGCAAGCTCAGCATTGACCTTTTCCTTATCTTCCTTGTCCATTGTCCATTATTGCAGTAACTTTTTTACTGCGGCCTAGTCTGGTTCACTCCAAACTCATGTCAAGTGCTGTGTCACACAGTCCTTCCAAGGATCCGTGGCCGTTTTCTCTCATCCATTCTGCAACACCCCAACCCCCACCGCCCGCCCCGCGCGGCCAGTGCCACCGCGTGCCCCGGGACCGGCCTTACCTCTAGTAGGCCCGCAGCTAAGCCTATGCTGGGCACGAGGCCGAGGGGCCTGCCGTCATCGTGGTCAAGAAGAGAGATGTGTGTGACCTCCCAACATACGGGTGGTCCCTCCCCTGTGTGCCCTTTGTCAGCCGGTTGCTAGGGGAAGAGCCTGACTCGTTCCCATAGCAACCGACCAAAGGGCACATGGGGGCGGGGCCACACCTGTGTTGGCAGGTCACGCACTTCTCTCCTCTTCACCAAGATGGTGCCCCGGGACCGGCTTTACCTCTCGTAGGCCTGCAGCGAAGCCTGTGCTGGGCACGAGGCCGAGGGGCCCGCCTCTTCCCGCCAGCTGTGCGCGCGTGGGAGCGGCGGTCGGGGTCGCTGGCTGCGCGAGGCGCGGGGCAAAGGTGAGGAGACGCGGCGGGAGGGGGGCGGCCAGCGGCGCTGCCCTCCCTCGGCGGGGCTCGGGGGTCTGCCTGCGTGGCCCCCGTCTGGAGGGGCGGTGCAGGACAGCCCCTTCCCCGGCTCTCCGGGAACTCTCCGGGAAGCCCCTCTGGGGTGCTGAGCAGGTGCTGGTGAGGAGGAAGCAGCCGAGGGGAGCTGTGGGGTGGGGCACACACACACCCCTACCACCACCACCCCCATACCCACAAACACCCCCGCCCACCCCGGTCCATCCCTAAAATCCTTCATCAATTCCCACCCGTCCGTCCCTAAACCCCTTCCCCCGCCCCCTCCCCTACTCCCGTCCCTCTGTCCCTGGCATGGCCCAACTGCCCAGCACCACCAGACCACTCTGGCCCAAACACCATAAGGCAATGGTTCCCACCTGACAACAGCAAGTCGAGGAACCTTTTTTTTCCTAAATAAAGACATTTTTGCTTCATATGCTGCCCACTACACCAAATTATGTCTTGCTGACTGACTGGATACCCAGCAAAGATGAACTCCACATCAAATCGATCAAATATATCAATCATTGAAACATATCCAAGGTAGTTTCTTGTATTATAATACAGGAAAATAGCATGCAATATGATAAAAGGAAACAGCAGTAGCTATTGTGAGCGATATGACAAAAGAGCAATAGGAGCGAAGCACCAAATTGTCACTGCAAAGCCTTAACGAGACTAAGGAAAGGAGACATCACCAATTCCAACCCCAACATCACACAAGACCACCCTTTATCTGGGAGCGCCCTTGCAGCCGGCACCAGCAGTCTCTTGGGAAATGGGAAATTCCCCTGGAGAAGGTGCCAGAAAGGAATTCCCCTGCTGCTTCTCAACCTGCCCTGGCAGACATGTGAGGCACAGCACAAAAGTTCTGCTCCCTGATTTCTGTGGTGAGCAAAATTGACACGGCACATTTGCAATATTACACAGACCCAAGAAGTCACCTTGGAAAAGTAAAAGCTCCCCTGGAGAAGTGCAGCGAATGAAGAGACGGGACGCAGCTTGATGCAAGCAAGTTGTCCCTTTATTAGTGATTTTCTTACAATTATATATGTTTCTACCTTCTACATATTACACACTGATTGGTTAAATCTTAAGCGTAAGAAACACTGATTGGTTAATATTTAAGGCACACCGTTAGAACAATAGGTACTTACTAGTTTATCTTGACCTAGCAATAATTTTTATTCCAAGGTTAGGGAGTTTCTTTCTACGTGGCTTTCTTAATTACATATCGGCGCCATCTGTTCCCTTATCTGGCTACTTGTTTCTCTGTCCGTCTGGTTGCCTCCTCAACTGTGACGGCTCAGGGGTCTGCAGTTAGCTTGTTCCTTTGCTCCCAGGGCTTGTGCCCTACAAGTTCTAACAAGTCTCTATTCATCAGGCTATCAGTACTTGGACTCTGCTCCTTGAGGCCTTGTCCTACATCTCCCCCTTCCTGTTGCACAAAAAGAACCCCTGAAATCGAGCAAAAACAAGGCACAAGTAATAGAACAAATAAAAAACCAACTAAGACATATTATCAATGTCAAAATAACCCACTTTCTTTGTTCCATACAATTTTACAATTTCCCCTTTTTGTTTTTGAACAGCTAGTACCAGGTTTGCCATGTTCTGCAGGGCCCTTGCAAACATGACAGCAACCAAGGTAATAGCAAACAAACAATACTGCCAATTGAGTGAATGGATGCCAAAAAAGGCTGAAATTTTCTCAGATTTTGATGACATGTTGCTGCAATGGGGCGCCTAAAATCCACGCAGCACATACCATCAAAATCCTCACAGCCATGTCCTTGAACCAAGAACAAAAAGCAGCGGCAATCTTGACTCACATTCTTAACTGCCTACTAAACAAGGTGATTTAACTCTTGAATGCTTTCTCTGCTGTTACTCTGGATAAGAGAAGAACTGCTGCGACACGTTCCCATCATAGCCTCCTACTACATTAGCATCTACAGAAAGACAATTATTGACATTCAAAGTGTAAACAATATCAGCTTCTTTTGGATTAACATTATACATAGGTGGAAGGGCACACCAAACAAGAACTGGTTCAGTCAAAAAGTTCGAAACAGCATGCCTTCTCTGAACATACCTCGGGGTCATTCTCTTCATTCCCTCTCTTTTTTATGCAAAGAGAAACACTTTTACCATAACAGAGAAGCCCCTATCTCTGAGCCCGGACACAAACCGCAGCTGTATGCGCCACCAGGCTCAGGGCAGGAATCATTCATGTAGTTACATAGCTATATATCACTACAAGCATGCAGACACCTATTAAACACTAGATAACCATGTTTATCTTTCCTAGTCTCCTTCACAATACCCAGCTGTTCTCTCATCTCTTGTTAGGTCAAATATTCTCCAGCTTCCTCTCCTACATCTCTCTTCAGACATTCTCTGTCCTCCTCTTTTTTGCTTGTTAATTGCGACAAGGCAAAGGTTGTGTGTAGCTGGGTGACCATGACCTGATTTATGTTACAATCAACTAAACACTGAATACAGAGAAAAAAAGCATGGGAGACATAAGGCAAACATCAATAAGGTGGTTAAAGATAATTATAATAAATCCTGTAATACTTTTGAGTCATGGCCCAAAGTTTCCCAGCCGTGAGAAGAGACCAAAGGCATCCCGCCCCTGGCTCTGTTGCAGATCTTTGTTTTAAGGCTTTTGAGTTTTGTATACTTTTGTAAATTAATTCACAGTGGTCACTCAGATTCACGTAACACATCCTATCAAAGTCTTCACACTTGTGTCCCTGTGCTAATAATAAAAATCAATAGCAACTCGGTTCTGTAGCAACATATGATGGACAGAATCAACATCTCTTAATAAGCCAGAAAAAAAATAGTATTTGTAGTATTACTTTGTTTAGCAAGCTAGCAGCCTAATTTACTAAGCAAGTTAAGAGCGTGTACTATTCTTACAGAAGAGATTAGAGAAGCAAAAATCTTTTACGCTGCATTCCAGAACTCAGCCTGAGAATTACAGTCTGCTGTGAGTTCTGCGTGACAATCATTTGACACATGTTGGGGTTGCGATTGTGAAAGTTGCCCGTTTACAATTTTCATTGACATTATCACAGCTAGTTGTTTTAAAAGCAACCCTTGAGCTTCCTGATGTTCGACTTGTTGCAAAATATTCTGAAGCCAATCAATCAAGTTAGTATTAAAGTTAGTGACTCTCTAGGACCCTGCAAGACTGTGGCAAGACTCCCGCATCCTGACTGCCTTAATAGCCATCTCATTCATTTGCAAACAGTTGTCCCTGGGATACCTTGCCTGAGTCACAGAATCGGCACAGTTAATTGCTCCAGCTAACTGCTCATAGTTAACAGCAATTCCCCGATTAAGGTTTTCAGCCAAGGCCACTACACATAGCTCACAAAAATCAAATAACCACATCATATACTGTATCAGTTAGTACCATACAAAGCAATGACTTCCAATCATGCAGTGTGAGCGTATAAGGCTCTGCCATCACTTCAAGAAGGGACATAGCAAATGTATTATAAATCCTCCCTTCCCGCACTGCTTTGCTTAACACTTTAGCAGCGTCGTATTACACAGGCTGCCACTCTGCAGGTTGATTTGTCTGACAAAACACTGAACATGCCCTAGCGACTCCCAAAACCCATCACTTAAGTGTTTCCCACTTGCATTCCTGCCACCAATCCCTCAGACTCCCTTTCACCCTCCCCAAAAATACAATCAATGCATCAGGAGAGACAAGGGGGTGGGGAAAAGGTCTAGCTCCTTTTCCAGATCTATAGGACCTGGATCAAAAGGTTTATCAGTGTCAATAAAATCATTGTCCGAGTTGTCCTGTTCCCGTGCTTGGTCCTGTGTTGTGAGGGTCGCTGCAGTCAGTGACAGAAGCTTTGGGGGCAGAGGAGGTGTGGACGGAATCGCCATCGCTGACGGTGTCTTGAGAAGAGTCGCGCTGTCAGTGGAATTTACAGCTTCCTCTGGTTTAGCACCGATAGTAGAATTAGTCCACACTTGGCAAAGAGTAGTCAGAATTTGCCACCAAGGTGTTAAATGCATTCCCGACGCAGAGTTCCCCTCTGCAGCAGCATCATACAATTGTCTGCTGACCGCTTTAATTTCTTTCAAAGTCTCTAAAGTTTCTTGACTGCTCGCCTGTCTCAATGAGTACAGGTTTCTAAAGCTTCTTAAAATTTCTTCAAATATTTAAAATCTCTAAGGTTTCTTGGCTGCTCACCTGTCTCGATGCATACAGGCGTTATCCTCGGGGTTTAGGTTGTCCGCCTGGTCCAGACAGCAAGACGATCGTTCAGCCAAGACGTCTCCTCCGGAACGCAGCCCTCTTCCACGAGCTGTCTTTTTTCCGTCCTTATTCTTCCAAGGCTTTGGAACACCACCATAGGGGTCACCATTTGAGGAGATTGAGGCACGGACTCCCTGATCTGACTAGAAGACCCTTTATGAGTCCATATACGTCTCTTTCTGGGGACGAAGCCTGATTCCCCGTTACGGATTTCCCACAGCTCACCTCTCAACTCCGGAGGGATTTATGGCCGGCCGGCTCCTGCTTCCTTTCAGCAGATCATTCAAAGTTCTGTGGGATTCGCTGCATGTCGCTCAGATAGGCGATTTGAGAGCCCTTCACGTTAGATCCTTAAACGTATCACATCGGGGTCACCAATTTGTGGCGAATGAAGAGACGGGACGCAGCTTGATGCAAGCAAGTTGTCCCTTTATTAGTGATTTTCTTACAAATATATACGTTTCTACCTTCTACATGCAGCCACTGCAGCCGTAGGCCTGGGCTTGGAAACATGGTGCAGCTGTGAAAGCAGAGCAGCCTGGGGAAGCCCAGGAACTCCGTGGCGTGAGCAAAGGCCCCAGCTCGTGGATTTCCCCTGAAGCCCAGCTGGCCCTGAGAGGCCACTTTCAAGCTGGCTTGCGCCTCGTACAGAAACCCACAGGGATGCCAGCAGGAGCCAGCCCAAGGCATTCTCTGCCTCCTACTGCCACCCCCAAGGCCCTGAGCCCTCCTATGACCTGCCTGCCTTCCTTCCACTGTTCCTTCATGCTTCTCTCAGAGCAGGCAGAGCTTCAGCCCTTTGCGGTGACCCTTTGTGCCCGACTTGGCAGCCTGCCTCCTTCGGCAGGTGCCGGCTCTGGAAGTCCTTGCCTCGCACAGGAGACTGCCCTAGGACTTGGAGGGCCATGGTGTCCTTTCATTGGCCACCTCATTAGAAATCAAGCTGGGAAGTGAGCCTGAAATTCTGAATCTACAAGGTCCAAGGACAGAAAAGGCTGTGTCTATGGCTGTGCCTGGAAACCCGCACACCTACAGCATAGATGACCCTGGGCCTGAATCACCTCCCTTGCTTCAGTGGTGTCCTGGAGCCATGGACAAAGCTTTGGGCCCTAGGCCCCAGGTGAGGCTGGTCAGGGCCAGGAAGGCCTAGGGATGCTCTCAGAGCCCTGCCCTGCCCCCATGGGATCCCACCTGCTAGTGCCCTCAGCAGGCCAGCTTCTTATTCTCTCCTCTCCAAGGGCTGTGCACTGTTGCTTTCCTTCCCCACATGCCTGGGGATCAAGGAAACCACAACTTCATAGTCACTACAACCAAGGCTGGCACTGGTCTTCACTTCCCTAGAGCTGCTCTTCCACTTTGGGGAGACCTAGGTCCAGAGGAGCATCAGACTGGGTGGGTTGTTGGGTCTGGGGAACCTGACCACAAGCCCCTGGACTCTTGGCATCCTTGCTTACCTGTGCAGTGACCACCAAGGAGAGTGACGCCCCCAGAATAAACCAGCCTTTCCCACCCATTGTTTCTCCTCCCATAGTATCTCACAATCCAAAAAATATTAATTGGTAAGAAATTAATCATTGGCAAGACAACACATCTTTGGATATGACAGGGATGAGTAAGTGATCTCCCTCTCTTTATCTTGACACACAAATGTTGCTGGTTTATTTTCTCCCTCTGTCCAGTTGAGTCAGGGGAGTGAATGAGCAGCTGGGGCACTGGCTGGCTTCAGGCCAAGGTTAACCCACCACAGGACCACATCAGGATTGCTGTGCCCAAAATGTGGCTCCCCAGAAAGAGAAAGACCCTGGCAGATTGAAGCAGGTCCTGCAGAGGTGAGAAGGATGGGTGAGACCTGGAGCACATTATGGACAAGGAGAGGCTGAGAGAGTTGGGGTTTTATTTGAGGAATCGTTTAGAGTGAAAGGCTGGCGCACTGGGCCCAGGGCATCTGCTGGGATGGCAACCCTTGGCCTGTTTCAATATTTGTCAAAACAAGGCCATGAGCACATGATCCGGCTGGAAGTCTCTGACCACGTCCTTGGCTGAGTGACCAACTGTATCAAGAGCTATGGGACACTTGTGTGTAAGAAGTGTCAGTAGGAAAATTAATCACTTTATATTGGAAATGCCAATGGAGTTTGGTCTCACTAAGCCACCAAGAAGGATAGAGGTGACAATGCAGCAAAGGTCCCTTGTTGGGGCTGGGACCACACAGGGAAATGAGAAGTGTTTGGGACTTCTTGGGGAAATTTTCCCTGATGCATCCTCCCTGGGGTCTCCAAGGAACATGAAACAGTGCAGGCCCTCTCCTTTGGTGCCTTGCTTCCTTCAGCATGACCCCTGGGTCTGCACCAGGACCGCCCTGCTCTGTACCCCACCATGCACACTCACACAGCTGAGCTCTACACTGGTGTTTCCCTCTTCCAGGCCCTTCACAGCCCACCCACCCCCCCCCCAGCTCTGCCCCCCTCCCCTGCCCTCTCCCCAGCCCATGCAGACACAGCAGCCCACGCTGGGCTGGCCCCATGCAATTGCCCGCCCAAAGGGGGCTGCAGAGCTCTGGGCACTCACCCCAAAGACTCTCACAAGGGCACAGCAGATGCTGGTGATCAGAGAGGGGTCTCATCCTGCCAGTCAGCCCCAGAGCTGGCACCAGCCATGGCATGAGGGGACAGAGGCCAGTGTCTCCCTCTGTCTGCTGCTCTTCTCTCACAGGGACCCTGATTGCCCACTACTGGCAGCCCCTCTGAGCCAGTCCCTGTCCCCAGGGACTGTTGCCATCTGGGCTTGGCCTCTGCAGCCTTTGCTCTCATGCTGGGAACCTCCTTCCTCCTTCTGCTGCCCCCTGCCATCCCCTCCAGCATCCTCTGCTGGGAAGCAAACCCTTCCCACACAAGGGCTGCCATCCCTGGGTACCGGTGTCCGTGTGACAAGCCTGCCCTTGGCCCTGGTGCCACACCTGAGGTGCTGCAGCCCACATGGGCCCCAGAGCCCACCGCCTGGGCGTGGGCAGCAGGAGCCCCCTGTGCCACCACAGAGCTGTGACATCAGTGCCGTAAGCGCTGAGGAGAGGCAGGACAGCTCCCACGGCTTTGGTGGCAGGTAGAGACACAAGGTCTGTAGGGGCAACCTACAGGAAAGATGAGGAGTGGGGGATGCTCTGTGTGATGTCAGGGCAGCTCAGACACATGGAGGTCTTGTACTGGACAGGCAAAGAGGTTGAGTGAGAGCTTGTGTGTGGATCAAAGGAGAGACCAGAAAGAATCACACAGTGGTAGGAATTAGTTGTGGTTTGACCCTGGCCATAGCCTAAACCCCCAGAATCAGTTGCTCACTGACCACATACACGTCCAGCATGACTGGGGAGAGGATCAGAGGAAAACTCACAGGTCAGGGCAAAGTTCAATAGGAGAAGCAAAAGCTTTGTGTGAAGAACATGCACTCCATGCTAGCCCAAGCCAGGACAGAGTTACAGGTCATACGGTCAGGGTGAGGAATGAACAATGTCTTCTTCACATGCTCTGAGGCAATCTGTGGATGACAGGGTCTGGCTTTTCTGGAGGAATCAGTCTCCTTGGTATTCACTGCACAGGTAAGCAAGGATGCCAACAGCCCAGGGCCTTGTGGGCAAGTTCCCCATGTTCAAACAGCCCATCCAGTCTGATGCCTGCCTGGACCTGGCACTCCAAAAAGGAAGAGCTGCTCAAGGATGTGAAGACCAGTGCCAGTGTTGGTTGTAGTGAGTGTGAAGTTGTGGTGACCCTGATCCCCAATTAGGTGGAGAAGGAGGTCAGCAAAGCACAGCTCTGGGACAGGAGGGAATGAGAACCTGGCCTTTTGAGGGCCCTGGCAGGTGGGATCCCGCGGAGCCAGGGACCAGAAAGCATCCCTATGCCTTCCTGGCCTAACCAGCTTCATCTTGGGCCTCCACCTAAAGCTTTCTCCATGGTTCCAAGAGGCCATTGAAGCCAGGCAGTAGTTTCAACTCCAACGTGATCCATGCTGTAGATCTGCAGGTCTCTAGGCAACATTTTAGACACAGCACTGCCTGTCCATAGACCTTGTTCATTTGGCCTTCAAGCTCATTTTCCCAGTTGATTCTTGATGGGGTCTCCAATGAAATGAACTATGACCCTTTAAATCCTAGGGCCTTCTGCTTCCTTACTGCTCATCCCTTCATCAGTTGTTAGGAGGAGGAGAAGGAAAAGCAGGTTCTGGCTGTCAAGGACTGAAATGGAGGAGCAAAACTGTTACCTTCAGCTCCTTTCATATAGGCCTTAAATCTTTCACAGGAACCAGAAAGCACTGAGATTCCTCCACCTCCCCACCTTTTAGCAAAGAAGTTCATAATATCCAAGCAGAGCATTTGTTTCCATTCTGTTTACAGCTTCAAGCACCCCATGATGTGGAGGTTGGTCATTGCATTATCTCCTGCCAAGAACGTCCTTATTTCCACACCTGAGGATTGCCTATCACATTCCTGCCAGGCACCACAGCTCCAAGACTGGCTTCATCCTCCTGACCACCTCCCCGTTGGGACTGGCAGGTCACTAGGAGGCTCCCAAGGCCTTCCCTTGTGCAGGCAGAACAAGGGCCTTGCCCTCAGTTTCCCCTCCCAGGAAAGTGTTCCAGCCCCTGAGCATCTCAGTGACTCTTCACTGAACTCACTCCCAGTCATACACATCTTCCTTGCTGTTATGGGTCCTGTCTCGAGGCACTGAGACACTTCTTGCCTCAGTCCCTCCCCAGTCAAGGCCCAAAAATGAACACAGCAGTCTACACACGGTGTAATGGGCGATGAGCATGGGGACATCATCACTTCCCTCACTCTCTTGGCAAGGCACCTCTTCATACACTCCAGGACACTGCTGGCTGCCTCTGCTACCAGGTCACAGGGTGGGATTGTGTTTTGCCTTCTGTCCCCCAGCACCACCAGGGCCTTTTCTGCACAGACACTGCCCAGCCAGGCAGGTCCCAGGCCCTGCAGCTGCAGGGTGTTAGTCCATCCGAGGGAGGTGCAGGCCCTGCCCTTGGTCCTTCCTGCATCTGTGCAGCTCCTGACAGGGCAGCCATCCCACCTGCCAGGTTTTCCCTGGATGGCATCCCTAGGGCACAGGAATGGGCCTCCGTGTTCAGGGCCATCACCAGACATTGTGGCAGTTGCCTCCACTGGGTCATGTGTACAGGTCCTAAACTGTACCACGCACAGATCAGTCCCCTGTGCTACCCGCAATGCCCCAGTATGTCCCAGTGGCCTCCAGGTGGGGTGTCAGCCCCTCACCATTGCTCTTTCAGCCTGACCATCCAGCTGGTGTTTTACCCATCTCTTTCCATACGCACCCAGAGTGTCATGGCCTCACTGGGGCAGAACACTGAGGGAGACCATGGGCAGAGTTTTGCTGAAGCTGAGGGAAATGACATCCACTTTGTAGCTCCTCACGCACAACTGCAGGCTGTCAGGTTGGCGAGGTGTGATTTACCTGTGGTGATGCAAGTCGAGGTGGACTTAAAAGAAACACTACGTCTGCGTGGCTGGGTTCAGACAAAATGGCCTTTATTGTTTATACAAACTATTTATATATCTTAGACAGTGCAGGTGTTAGACCCTGATAGGATTTTGTGTCCTTCTTCTTGCTTGCTCTTTGCTGTTGCTGTAGGTGCCCGTATGCTGCGGTTCTAAGTTCCGATTCTTCACATCCTGTTTATATAACTGACAATTTGTGGCTGTCTTAAAGGTACAGGACTAAGTCTTTGAAGTCAACTAACTTATCTGCAGACCCGCTGCAGACCCCAACATTTACCCTTGAGAAATCCACCTGGACAGTTACCCTCTCAGGTGACAGAAGTGGGGAGTGAGTTTTTTTATTTATGACACTTGATCATGCTTCACATTGCTTGCATATATGAAAGATCCATCTGCGTCTGTGTGCACCCAGAGCTCTAAGGCAAACAGGTGGGAGACGATGCAAAGGACCTGTAGAAACCACCTGCAGAATTGAGAATTCTTATGTAAGGAGAAGGGATGTAAAGTCCCCGGGGACAATGAGAAAAAGGGTGGGCTTGGGGACATTCAGAGCAAGGTTGTCCACCCTGTGTCAGACCTCAAGGGACAGTGTTTCCTACCACTCCAGACCTCCTCAGGAGAACCTCTGCCTCATTATAAGTTGGAGAATGCTGCTAGAACCTCTCCTCTAACCTAAAAAGTAGCAAAATATAAGCGATGAAATAAAAATTAATTATTTTCAGGTGCACTTTGAACTCCTCTCTCTTATCTACAAGAATAGGACAGATTCAATTAGCTACACAGGTCTCCAAGACTGGAAGGAAATGACCAAAAGATAAACACCTCATTAGGGCATTGGGGGCTCCTGCCATGAACCTGAGCTACTGAGAAAAGACTGAACCAGCAACTGAAGGAATGCAAGTCAGAAGCAATACTGAAAATACCTTCAAATATTAATGGGTCCCAATGAGGGCCGTTACTAAGAAAGTGTCCCCATGGACTCCTTAGGGTAGCTAGTAGAGGCCAGAAGTGCAGGTAGGCAAAGGTACTGTGTCAGTGCTTGTAATACTGCAATTATCCATTTTTTTTATTTTATTATTTTTTTGATGAAGCAGAAAGGCCAAGCCCTGACCCCCAAGCCCTTGGAGTGCAGAACATAAGTCCCTCCCAATAAAGTTTCCTGTCACAGGCCTTGATGACATGGGCAACTGCCGTTGCCAGGGGGACAAAGGCCTCAGTCCCCTGTGGGGCCATTCAGCCTTGCTGCAGCCCTGGGCCACCTCCACTGCAAGTTGCCCTGCACTGTCCATGCTGGTATCACTTTCCACTCTGGCGGCTGGCACATTTCTTTCTTTCCCACCCAGCCCTCACACCCTTGCTTGTCTGCCTTCACTGATGTCTCTGCACTCATCTCTGCTTCTTCCTTGAAACTCAAAGCCATGGGCTGATCCAGGCTCCCTTGGGTGAACCCTGGCATCCCAGGGTAACCCTCAGACGGACACTTCTTTTTCCTCACATCCAATATTATCCTTCTGTTATCAATTTGTTAATAAGTTAAGACTGATTGATTTTACTTGATTAATTGATTTTATAAAATCATTTAATAAAATTAAAATATAGAAGGATAAGAAAAAAAATCTTATAAGAAACTTATAGCTGCACAGTAAAAGTTGTTATGAGATCTTCTGTATGTCCTGTACCAAGGCTAGAAGAAGGGGCTGGAACCATCGTTAAAACTTAGGTAATAACTTTAGGGTTGAAAGGTTTCTTTGTATTTAACCAGTCTTCTGTACGCAGAGGTGTATTGAAATGTCAGAATATGAGATGAATGGGAACCGGGGAGAGTCGACTGGAACAGCTTGTGGTTACCTGCCAAGAAACTGTGAACTTCAGTAAAAGGTAATTCCGGCAGGGGGAGATCGTGACCACCGACTCATACACCACCTACCCAAATTGCACCCCAGACCCATTTCTGGACCTTTCTAAGCTCTACTGCGCAGAATCGGATATAGGAGGAGAGTATGTTAATGATTTACGGGAAATGTTATGATTATGCATGAATATTTAATGAATATGTATGAATAAGTTCTATATATGGAATCTGATTTTGGGACCTGGCGTGCGTTGATCGTGAGAGGACTCGCTCACGCACCCGGCCGTTAATAAAGAAGTGTCTGCTTATCTACATCACATTGGTGTCGATAAGTTCTTCATTCCGAGATTTCGGCAACAGTTTTGGCGACCCAGATGGGACCTCGCTGAAGGAGACCAGAGGAGTCGGGGACCTGATCGGTTCCAGCCAGCACCGAGGATCTCTCGGGGATACCCATCGATCCCCGATCCATAAGGCTCTTCGCGACGTTCCCTGGATTTTTGGGTAAGACACTTCTTTTTTTAATTGTAGTAAGTAAGTGCACTAGGGGAAGTGGGTAGGAGTCCCACTATAATAAATGTATGGGAAAGAGTGGGATGGAGTCCCACCAGTGGGTTGGAGTCCCACTGAGTAAGTCTACCTGTCAGACGCAGTGAAAGAGCTGCGCAGGGTAGGACTAGGAGTCTGCCCTAAGACATAAGCGAAAGCTATTGCAGGGTTGGACAAAAGTGGAGACAAGAGAAACTATATGCTATAGTGTTCTCTAAGGTAGTGCCTCTAACAAGAAGTTAGAAGAAGTTTTGGGGGTTTTTTGTTGTTTTGTGAGTTTGTGTATTAAGAAGAAAATTAAGAGGTATAATATTGTGTTATATGTTTGTTTAAAGTAACTGTGGGAAAGTGTGTGTGTGGCTGTAAGGGTGAGACGTGCAGTTGAGCACAAAAGCGAGTGTGGAGTGTGGATCCGCGGATCGGAGTGACAGAGTTGAATAATTGTGTATTGTATTGTGAGTGATTACACCATGGCAACTAAGTTAACTCGGTTGTTTAAAAGTAAAAGCATGGGTAATCTTGTGTTAAATGATAAAATCCTGAAAAATTCTCCATTGGGATGTTTACTGGTGCATTGGGGGGATTTATATGAGGATTTGCCAAAGAGCCAGATGATCAAGTATTGTAATAATTGGTGGCCGCTATATATATTGGAAAATCAGGAAAAGTGGCCCACCAATGGGACACTGAATTATAACACTATTTTGCAGTTAGTGCTGTATTGTAAAAGAGAAGGGAAATGGAATAAAATGCCAAATGTGGATTTGTTCTTTTATGTAAGACAAAGAAAGGATTGGCAGTATGAATGTAAGCAAACTATTAGAGATAATTTGGTAATGGCTATAACTTCTGATAATAAGAAAGTGGAAGAGAAAAAAAAGTGTTGTTCAAATTGTGAGGTTGGGAGTGGATACAGGAGTGACATTTTTTTTAATTAAATATCTGTAAAGGAAAAATTGGAACAAAACCAGGCCGTTCCTGCAACCCCTGGATTTGAAATTTGGAAATAAGATAACTACACATGAATATTTGTATGGACCAAAATGTCCGATACCCTTGTTAGGAAGAGATTTGTTATCCAAATTAAATGCACAAATTGTTTTTGATGAAGGAGAACTTTTCTTGAAAATACCTGAGTCAAAAACGGGAGAAATCCTGATGATACAAGAAAAGGTAAAGGAACAAGAAGTTCCACCAGAGGTGGATTTGGCAGTGATCCCTACTGTATGGGAAACAAATATTCCTTGTAAATCGAAACTAGCAGAACCTGTCAAAATAGATTTGAAGGAAGGCGCAGGAACAGTGAGAATTAAACAGTATCCAATCAAATCAGAAGTGAGACAGGAATTGAAGAAATTGATTGATAAATTTTTGGAGTATAAAATTTTGGAAGAATGTGAATCTGAGTATAATACTCCTATTTTACCAGTCAGAAAACCTTCGGGTGAATATAGACTGGTACGAGACTTGAGAGCAGTAAATCAAATAGTTAAGGATATTTATCCTGTAGTAGCAAACCCTTATACACTGTTAACAGCATTGAGGGAGACTTATCAATGGTTTACAGTGCTTGATTTAAAAAATGCTTTCTTTTGTATACCTTTGGAAAAGGGAAGCAGAAAACTGTTTGCTTTTGAACGGGAAAATCCTCAAACCGGGCAAAAGATGCAGCTGACATGGACTAGATTACCCCAAGGATTTAAAAACAGTCCAACTATTTTTGGAAATCATTTAGCAAAGGGACTTGAAATCTGGAAACAGGATAAATCAAGGCCTGGGCATTTACTCCTACAATATGTGGATGACATATTGATAGCTACAGAAGAAAGACCTACCTGTATACAGGTGACTATTGACCTCTTGAATTTCCTGGGACTAAATGGGTATAAAGTGTCCAGAAAGAAAGCCCAGATAGCCTGCCAGACTGTGATATATCTGGGCTTTGAGATTTCAAAAGGACAACGACAATTAGGAAAAAATCGCAAAGAAGCTATTTGTGGTATACCTGAGCCGAGAAATATTCATGAACTCAGAGCATTTTTGGGAATGACTGGGTGGTGTCGCCTTTGGATCATGAACTATGGGCTAATAGCTAAACCGCTGTATGAGTCCCAAAAGAACCCTTCCTTTGTATGGGGCCCACAACAACAAAAGGCTTTTGTAGAGTTGAAGCGTGCCTTAATGTCTGCACCTGCCTTGGGACTGCCGGATCTAACCAAAGATTTCCAGCTGTTTGTACATGAAAGACAACACCTTGCACTGGGAGTGTTAACTCAGAAGATAGGAAGCTGGAAACGACCAGTCGGATATTTCTCTAAACAACTGGACACAGTGAGTAAAGGGTGGCCAAACTGCCTTCGAGCAGTGGCCGCAACAATGATGCTCATACAAGAAGCTCGGAAATTGACTTTGGGAAGAACAATAACAGTCTATGTTCCACACATGGTGATAACTGTCCTAGAACAGAAGGGGGGACATTGGCTGTCCCCCAGCCGAATGATGAAATACCAGGTGGTATTGACTGAACAGGATGATGTGATTCTAAAGACAACTAACCTGGTAAATCCTGCAGTGTTTTTAAGTTCCATACAGGAAGAAGGACGACTGGAACATGATTGCTTGGCTACCATCGAGTATGTTTACTCCAGTCGTGAAGATCTGAAGGATGTGCCATTGGAGAGACCAGACTGGGAACTGTATACTGATGGAAGCAGCTTTATGGAACAAGGAGTCCGATACGCCGGATATGCGGTAACAACAGAGACTACAGTTATAGAAGCAGGAGCATTGGCGAGTACCACATCAGCCCAAAAGGCAGAACTCATCGCTTTAATTCGAGCCTTAGAACTAAGCAAAGACAAGAAAGTAAATATCTGGACTGATTCAAAATATGCCTTTGGGGTAGTGCATGTCCATGGAGCTTTGTGGAAAGAGAGGGGGTTATTGTCCTCTCAAGGATCAAACATTAAGCATCAAACAGAAATTTTACGATTATTGCAAGCAGTTCAAAAGCCAGATCAAGTAGCAATCATGCACTGTAAGGCACACCAGATTGGGAATACAAAAATAATAGCTGGGAATAATTTAGTTGATAAAACAGCAAAAAAGGTAGCAAAGAAACAAGCATTGCAAATGGCAGTAATTCCTTCTAAAACAGTAACCCTTCCTAGGGAAAAACCGAGATATTCAGAGGAAGATGACAAATTGAGTCGGTTATTAAATGCTAAGAAAAACTTAGCGGGATGGTGGGTAACTCCTAATGGACAAGTAGTAATTCCACCTCTTTTGATGAGAGAGAGAATTCAAATGAGACACCAAGAATGTCACTGGGGAGCAGAAGCCTTAGTAACATCTTTAGGAAAACAAGTAATATCAGTTAAAATGTTGGGAATAGCTAAAATGGTAACTGCAAAGTGTGAAGTATGTTTGAAAAATAATCCAGTGATTAAGAAAAAGGTTCAAATGGGTAGGCTGAAATCTGGTACAGAACCTGGAGATTACTGGCAAGTAGATTTTTCAGAGCTGCCTAGATACAATGGGTACCAGTACATCCTGGTAGGGGTTGATACTTTTACAGGATGGCCAGAAGCCCTTCCCTGTCACACCACACAAGCAAAAGAGGTTGTAAAGTGGTTGTTACAAGAAATAATTCTGAGATTTGGAGTTCCTATTGGAATTTCCTCTGACAGAGGTCCACACTTTGTTGCTGAAGTAGTCCAAAGTGTTAGCAAAGCATTGGGTATTAATTGGGATTTACATTCATCTTGGAGGCCACAATCTAGTGGGAAAGTGGAAAGGATGAATCAAACTTTAAAACGACAAATAAGTAAAATTTGTCAAGAAACCAGTCTAAAGTGGCCTCAGGCACTTCCATTGGCGTTATTACGAATCAGAGTACAGCCAAGGAGTGGAACCTCAGTCAGTCCTTATGAATTATTATATGGAAAACCATATGAGTCTCCAGAACCAAATCCAAACATACATGTGAAAGGAAAGCAGGATGTATATAACTATTTGCTTTCTCTAGGAAAAACTTTGACTGCAATTCGGAGTGCAGTAATTTGGAATAGACCTTTATCCCTGGAAAATTCAGTGCATGATTTCCAACCAGGAGACTATGTCTATGTGAAGACCTGGACCTCCGAACCTTTGCAGGAGCGCTGGAGAGGACCTTTCCAGATACTGTTAACCACTTTTACAGCTATCAAAATAGCAGAATCAGATGCTTGGATACATTATACTCGAGTGAAGAAAGCACCTACTCCATGGAAGACTGTTAATCGTGACCCAGAGACTTTAAAATTGACTTTGAAACATGTCTAATTTTTCATATCAGGTTATGATTATTCTTTGGATTTTATTTTGGTCGGTAGTGTTGGTGGGATCATGGGCTGACTTGGTGGACAGGAACAGAAGACAAGTAGAAACAGAACAAGTGATTGACATTCCCAAACAAATGGCTGAGGAAAATTTGATGGTAGGATTGATTAAAGAATTTGCCAATTTACAAAATGTCACACAGATCACTGCTTGTTTGCCAATACCGAGGGCAGTAGGTGAATCTATTCCATGGGGAATTTTAACCAAGAATCTGACCAATCTGGAACATAAAAATGAAACGACATATTGTGAACAAAGGCCAGCAACTCAATGGTATGAACAAGTAAAGGTTATTAGAAAACAGTGGAAGTCGCCAGGTAAAGAAACAGATTGTAAAAAACTACTGAATTATGATTTTATCACAGGATCCCGACCTAGTGCCATAACTCGAGTTCTTCTTCCTGGGGGTCCAAATCCCCAGTTAGGATGGTGTTCCTATGATGAACAATTTAAAACCAATATGAGCAAAAGTGTCATGGAATGTGTACAAAAGTGGCCAAGGTACCCAATTAGTAGCACAATGGGACTCTATATGGTCTATGTCCATATTTTCCCATTTTCAGTATATGGCAAGAACTTCTTGGTGTTTTACCTGGGATGGAAAGGTTTTTTCAGTATTACCCTGGGTTGATGATAGGTCAACTTCATCGGGAGAGAAGGAAAATAAAATAGTGCCATGGTGGAAATGTGAAAAAGTGTATGATTGCAGTAATGCAGACTTAGTAATCCAAAGAATTCCTCCGTTGGCCTCTGCTTTGAAATATGGTTGGTTTTGTCGAGGTCTTAAGAATACTCTCAATTTAACCAGCACTTTTACAGTTAGAAAAGGAACTTTGTTTAGTTGTAGAAAATCTACTATTCGAAGTCCAGGACATTTAGTTTGGGCATTAAGTGATGGAACCTGGACCACACATTTACCATTAGATGGTAAGGTGAAACAAATTACTTTAGGCATGCCAACATTGTGTCCAATTTGGAAGAAATCACCATTTCGAGGATCTCTAGAGAATTTAGAATTGAAACAAATAAAGAGATCTGAGATAAATGATGATATTTGGAATGAACCATCTACAGGAGTGAAAATTGGCTGGGCACTGGAATCACTTTTAAATCCTACAGCTTCATATAGAAACAGAGCATGGCTCTATCAGTTAACTGGTCAAGTGGAAAAATTAGCAAACATTACCAAAAAGGGGTTTAAGGTATTGAATATACAATTACAGGCGACCTCCAGAATGACTTTACAAAATAGAATGGCATTAGATATGCTCCTACTTAAAGAACATGGAGTATGTGGATATCTCAAGGATAAACTGGACCACTGTTGTATCCACATTCCAAATGTCACTCAGGATGTGCAACATGATCTAGACCTATTAGGAAAAATTGAAAAAGAAACTGAAACAATTCAAAAGGATATGTCAGAAGATTGGATTGGAAAAATTTTTAACAAATTAGGATGGAATTTGAGCTCTTGGATACAATCTATAATTAAAACTTTGTTTCTGTTACTAATTGTCTTTTTGATGATCATGCTAGTATATGCATGTTTGAAGAAACAGTTTACCAATAGAATTGCAGTCAATCGTATGATTATGAGAGAAGTACCAACTATTTTATCAACATGATCCATCACCAAAATATGTTGAAACAAAAGATATATGAATAAAGTGAAAGTATTGAAATAATGATTTTCAACACTTTCAAAGGGGGGAAATGTTATCAATTTGTTAATAAGTTAAGATTGATTGACTTTATTTGATTGATTAATTGATTTTATAAAATCATTTTATAAAATTGAAATATAGAAGGATAAGAAATATTTTTAATGAAACTTATAGTTGCACAGAAAAAGCTGCTATGAGATCTTCTGTACGTCCTGGACCAAGGCTAGAAGAAGGGGCTAGAACCATTGTTAAAACTTAGGTAATAACTTTAGGGTTTGAAAGGTTTCTTTGTATTTGACCGATCTTCTGTATGTAGAAGGTGTATTGAAATGTCAGAATATGAGATGAATGGAAACCGGGGAGAGTCGACTGGAACAGCTTGTAGTTACCTGCCAAGAAACCATGAACTTCAGTAAAAGGTAATTCCGGCAGGGGGAGATCGCGACCACCGACTCATACACCACCTACCCAAATCGCACCCCAGACCCATTTCTAGACCTTTCTAAGCTCTACTGTGCAGAATCAGATATAGGAGGGGAGTATGTTAATGATATTATGATTATGCATGAATATTTAATGAATATGTATGAATAAGTTCTATATATGGAATCTGATTTTGAGACTTGGTGTGCGTTGATCGTGAGAGGACTCGCTCACGCACCCGGCCGTTAATAAAGAAGTGTCTGCTTATCTACATCACATTGGTGTCGATAAGTTCTTCATTCCGAGATTTCGGTAAAACTGGGAGGTTGTTGCTGTTAGTGCAGATCTCTATCTCCTCAAAAAAGTTAATTCTCAAAGACTACCTGAGCTCAAGTGCAGCTGAATGCTTCTTAATGGAAGAAAAGAAGATTCATCATGGTGCCTGTGCAGCTCTGGCTGCTCTGTTCTGCTTCTTTTTGGACTGAACCTGAGGACTGATGGAATGAGCTTGTCAGGTGAAGGAAGTAAGGCAGGAACTGGTTACAGGATCAGCAAGGCATGTAGCCTTTCTAATTGCACTCTATCACATGCAGATAGAAGCTCTGACATTAAGGAAAGATCAATCCACCCCCCTTTAACAAGCATTCAGGTTGCCTGAAGTACTGGTTGCTTGTGAGAATGTAGGGGGGGGAAAAAGAACAGGAGGTAGACACAGGCTTTCTGCTGACTTTATCTGCACGGCTCTGCCAATGTCCCTCACTCCAGGTTGCAAGGTACTCAAACTCTGGGTCTTGAATTACCCTCTTTCAATTCTGCCAGTTCATGTTGGTCCTGACCCAGCGCAGACAGTGCTCTTTCTATTTCCTGACATGTTGTTCATAGCTCTGGCAAATCCCCTCATTTTGACCTGAAGCTTTTCTTGTCTTTCTTGGCTAGATCCACTCTTGAACAGTTATTGTCAGAGCATAAGTAGGAATTCCCAAATCTATTGACTCTAGAATTGTGACTGAAGTCAAAATCATCTCTGCCCTCCATAAATATACAAAAAATTGACCGGGTTGAGTAACATGTGAGTGATGCTCCCAGCGTGCATTAGGATTCTCCCTTAAAAGACCTAAAGAACAGGACTGAGAGATTAAGGGCTGATTTTAACCTGTCTAAAAGTAACAACTCTTTTGGAATAGTTTTCTTGATTAATTGGAAACTGAACATCTGTGGTGGCTGTCAAGGGTGTAACTGTCATCAAATGTATGGGGTGTCATAATAGGAGAGCAGAGGTGTCTTACAGAATGGAAAATTGGAGGCAGAGAGAACATTTTATATGACAGCTGAGGGGTGGGAAGAAAGGAAGTTAAACCAGATTGAATAAAGGAAACAACGGTAAAAGCAGAGAGTTTAGTGCAAGATTGGGGAACCTGGAGTTTTGTAACAAAACTGTCTGCCACCCTCATCTTTATCAGTGATATCTGTGGTGATTGCAGGTTCCAGATTCTGTCCGTGTGTCTGTCTATTGGGTTATCTGTGCACTTCAAGAGTTCAGACTATGTTGCTGCTCCTCCCCTAATCATACTGTGAGTCTGCCTGGTTTTTCTTGGTGTCTCAGCTCCCAGAGACAAGTGACTGTGTAACTTAGATTTTACTTTAAAAATACATTTTTGTAAATGATTGTAGAGAAAAGTGGGAGAATGCAAACCCTGTCTCAAAAGCAAATTCAATTGGCTTATCCCCTCTAAAGTCACCAGCTCTCTGAGCCAAACTCATGAATTTGAGTGGCCCGACTCATGATTTTTGAACATGGAGGGGTTGTGATACTGATCTTCTGTCACCACAGTATCAGATCATGTAATGCTTCTTTCTGATCCAAGTGGCCAGCTGGCCATAATGTTGCATGCTGGGATCTGTAGGTTTTGCTGGCCATATGTCTGCATTAAAGATAAGCTTGTTTGCTCTAGTCTAAGCAGACAATCTGCTCAACTTTATGCACAATTAGATATAGCCTTTCAGCTGCTGGCAGATTGCCAGTGTGGTCCTTTCTGTTGCGTGGAGTTTGGCACCCTGGGTGGTAGCATCTCAGGAACTAGAGTTGTGGCAGTTTTACATGTGCTTGTAGGTAATGGAATGGTGAAAAAAATAGCAGAAATTCCTAGCATGCCTACAGCATTTTCACTTGATGACCTAATGTTGCATAGGTAGGAAATAATGGTCACCTGTCAAGCATTGACATGATGGGAAAAGTGAAAATGGAGGGGGAAGGATGATTTTACTGTCACCATAGTATCAGATCAGGCTATGCTACATTCTGCAAGGACAAATGAAAGGGGATGGGAGAAAGCCTAAGGTACTAGCATAGACTGGAAAGCTTGGGAGGAAGTAAAACAGGGGATGCAGAATTCAGGTCTTTGGTGCTTTCAAAGTACAGTTCAGAAAAGCAATAAATTGACTCTGAGTTTTGTTACAGATTGCTGACTCAGATCACTTTGATATGGAGATAAGGGACACCAACAGGTTAAAAAACTGATGCAGTTAAAAACTGATGCGGGAGGGGAGGTATGTTGGAGGCAAAGGAAAAGAAAAATGTGGATAGGAAAAGTTATGAGTGGAAATAGGATTTATAAAAGAAGACTTTATTCACAAGTCATGACTCCCAGTCAATAAAGAGCTGCTTCTGGCTGAAAGCCTACCACAGTTCACTGGTGGAATAAGGGTAGGAATTAGAATTTAAAAAGCAATATAAAAGAAATACAGAAAGTTGGGAACAAGTAATGATTGATATAATTTGGAATTTATATTGAGTAGAAAATGACAAGGAAGCCAGGATAACCTGCAGTAGTCCCTGACAACTATAAGGAGGACTTTTTCAACTATATTGATAGGAAAAGAAAGCATAGTAATGGTACCGGAAATTGTCACTAAATGGTGAAGGTAAAAAGGCTGATAAGAAATGTGGAAGAGCAGAAATGCTCAATTTTTTTTCCTGGTTTGTTTTGGGGAAGAATAAGGACTCACATGAAATGAAGACAATAAAATACTCTTTCAGACAGTTTTCAGACTGTTTGCTACGGGAGGGTAGTTAGACAACCTTTACTGTGTGTCAAAAAATGAAAATGGCTGAGCCAGATAAGTTATTGCTGAAATCATTATCTCAGGAGACTTGTGGCATACTTACGATGTTAACCTTTAATAAATCCCAGCATTGCAGAAATATTCCCCTAAACTTATCTTAATTAGTAGTTGTGATTTAGAAATCACTGAATGGGCATATTTCTGGAGAGGGTCAGAAGGGGAGTCAGCTGGGACTAGTGCCAGTACTGATATTCTTCAACTTATTTATAAATGATCTAGGAGTAAAGAATTGGTGGAGAGGCAAATAATGACAAGGGCAGGACAGCTACAGAGATCTGGTAAACCGGGCTTGCTTAAAGAAAGTACATTTTGATGTAGCTACTTGCAAAGTCACAGACCTAAGAGCAGGGACTGGAAGCCAGACTGTGAGTTGTATTCTGGAAGCTGTGGCTCTGAAAGGAAATCCAGGCACAACCCACTGAACATCAGCTCCCAGTCTGATCCTGAAACTTAAAAGGCTAATTTGATCTGTAGATTTATAAACAAGGGTGTAGCAAATAGGAACAGGGAGGTGATTTTTTTTCTGCGCAGGCTGTTAGTGGAATCAGGACTGGATTACTGCACATTGCAAAACTGGAGAGTTACAGAAAAGAGCCACAAAAGGATTCAAGGGCTGGTGAGAGACATAAACAGTTCAATCTGTTTATCTTGCAGGAAAGAACATGAGAATGACTGTATTACACTGTGTAAATACTCCATGGAGTTTAAGTATTGATTATTGAAGATCTATTTAGTATAGCAGAGACAGGCGTAACAGGAATCAGCAGCTGAATATTATAGCCAGAAAAATGAAAATGAGAAACTAGGTACAAATTTTAACAGTAAAATTACTACCGGCTAACAAGGATAATGGAGGAATTTGTGTCTCTTGGTATCTTAGCATCATTCTGGATGTCTTCCTGGGAATTGTGTTTTAGCCAAAGGCAAATCTAAGTTGCTAGTCCCAGACATGAGTAACTGAGTTAAGTTTAATGTAGGAGTACAGAACAGGTGATTTCCTGATATGCCTGGCTGTAAACTTGATGACAGCCATAGAGGGTGATTTTTAGTTTGGGCTTCTTCATTGTCAGTGACATTAACGCAAAGGTGGCAATGTGCTCCTGAGACAGCGACTCTAAGCACAGGACTCTCAGTACAGCTGGCTTTACACTCTGAACTATGACACACGAAGGCTCAAAAGAGGACTGAGGAGATTCCTGACATTGCCATGCATTGTGTAGGGTAGACTGGGGAGCTGAGACCTCTCAGATGTAATTGCTCTGGCTCTGTTATGCTGGGATTTCGTAGCGTCATTCTAAACGGGTATACAGTGGCAGGGTGGATCATAGTGGGTCTTGTCTAGTTGCTGTTTCATGATTCAGCCAGAGAAGTGCCTAGAGAGAAGATCGTTTACCATTTTGACTGCGGAAGAAGTGACAGCCACTCAGTCTGTAGCTCCGTTTCTTCACCTGAAAGTGCAGTGATTTTGAGGCATTCCTTACACAGCATTGCAGACAATGGGATTTGTGGCTGTTTCCTTGGCTGAATACTTTGGGCACTAGCCTTTCTGCAA
The DNA here is from genome assembly GCF_023638135.1 of Falco biarmicus. Classification (NCBI taxonomy): domain Eukaryota; kingdom Metazoa; phylum Chordata; class Aves; order Falconiformes; family Falconidae; genus Falco; species Falco biarmicus. The sequence continues at coordinate 93,766 of NW_026611812.1, forward strand.
ACTTGCTGAACAGTAGCCTGGGTTAGAACACTCATAACCTCCTGTTCTCTGAGCTTCATTGGCATGCTTTTTACCGGTTTAGCAACAGCTGGTGCTTAATGGGCCCTTGAAGATAGAGAGGCTGTGTTTCTAAGTGGGAGATAATTTCCTTTGGCCACTCTCAAGGCCCATTTTGGTAGCTCCATCTTGGTTGCCCCAAAAGTCCAGGTGCTGGAAGTAAGGCGGCCAGGAGGCACGAACCTGCTTTATCTCCATGCATTAACACAGCTAATTAACTCCCTTTCGACCCACCCTCCAGGCGATTAATCCTCTATCAGCCGAGTCTCCAGCCATTTGAAGAGTCTGTGTCTGCAGAGGTATTTACAACCCCCAGCTAGCTAGCAGAGAGCAAGCCTGCCCGTTATCAGGGCTCTAAGACAAATGGCTATCTTCCCAGTGGCCTTGCAAAATCCAGCAGTGCTATGCTGTGCTGGCCACCTACTTTCACCCAGCCTCCCTTCTCCGCTAACATTTCACAGATGTGACCTGAGCCCTCCCCTTTCATTGCTTAACAATAAGCAGCACCTCCCCAGCTCTGTGAAAACTGAGAGCAAAAGCACTTCTTAGCCTGCCAAGAGCCACACGGGGACAAGGCTTTTCAAGCTGTCTTGCTGAAATTCAAACTAAAAGACCCATAATGAATGAGAGGGTAGTGGTTCATATTAGCAAGGATAAAAAGAGGTAGCCAAAACGTAGAACAAAACTCCTAGTGTGGCTCACAGCTATCCTCATTCCTGGTTAGGAGAGGTGATCTGTAGGTCTGGTAAATGTGTGAAACTGAGCTACAGCATCCCATGGAGTTACCTGACATTTATAGAAGTGTTTTTGACAAACTTCATAACACAGTAGTACAGAAGGAGTAAAACAGATTAGCATGCATCAGAACAGTCGGCTTTTGGATGTAAAAATCGAACCAGTTAGCTCAGTGGGCTATTACTTAAAGCATTGGTACCTGAAGTTCTCTGTTAAAACTGAAGTCATCCATCCCTAGAAATAGTTCCAGGCTGGCCGTAGCTGCTGCTTTCCAGCAGGGCGCACTGTGGTCCAGGCGTTGTCAGTGCTGAGCACAGAAAAGGAGACTATAGAAAAGCAAAACGAGAAAGAAAAGCACCGAGAGCAGCATCAAATTGAGGAGAAGGTATGGCCTGAGTTTCCAGGCTGTGTATGGTATATTGACCTTCTGAACTGTAGGTATGGAGAAGCTACTCTGTCCCTTCCAAGCTTAGGCAATTTCTGGAATGGTCCTGGGGCTTTTCAATAGCTTTCTTCGCACCCTTAGTGATTACAGGCATGCAATGGATGTACACAAATATGTAAGCATGTCTCCTACATCCTTCAAAAGTAGAGACACTCTTCATGTTTTTGGACTGAGGAGCCTTTAAAGGCTGTTAAGGCTACGCCTGCAGCGACCCAAGAGCATTGCCTGGGAGCAATACAAGATGTTGTCCCTCTTACAAGCTGGGGTGCTGCCAGCTCAGGAGTTCAAGATCAGACTGGAACCTCTCCTGCTATGTTGCCACGTGAGGACTCCAGAGCCAGCTAGTATTATAGCTTTTGACTGGCCGTCTGTGGTCTGCTTTGATTTCTGGAAAGGAGTCTGTTTTCCTTGGGCTCTGTGTCCATGGGTAATAAAGCAGTGCATTCACTGCTTTTGGGTCCTAGGTCTGTATCACCGCAGGGGTCTTGCTTAGTCAGAGACCTTGGATGAGTTTATACTGGAGCAGGGCTGCCCATCAACCGAGAGCTGTGGTGGAATACTTCACTCTCCTGACTGCTGCAGTGAAAGGAGGAGGACAGAAGCAGAGTCTTCCGTAGCAACTTTCCAGGGATTGTATTTGAGTTTTTTCCTTCTCAGTAAAAGAAATCATGGCCCACCCTGTCTCCATTTCAGCTCCTGGTTCATTGGACATGAAAAGGAGATGAACTTCTTGCTGAACTGATGGGAAATGCGGGTGAAGCCTCTTAGAACCAGAAGTTGTAGTTTTATCGCCACATCGGTCAGCCTTGGCCTAGCCCTTTCTCTAGGGAATGATGAAAAATTACTTGCAGGGGAAAGCCCAGGGCAGTCTGTATGTCACTGAAGTCACAACAAGTTGAGCTTTTGCTAGGAGTGATCTATTTCTGAGTGGCAGCTCCTGCCTGTGCAGCAGCTGGCATTGGTGCCAGCCCTGTTTATAGCTTTGCTTTGCTGTTTGCTGCCCCTTTGGCCATAGAACATTTGCAGGAAGGAAGTAATGGGCGTTGTCTTGCTTTACTGTATGCAAATGTCATATAGATTGAAATTCTGCATGCTGAATGGGTGCGTGGCTGTGTGTAGAGGGAAAAAGATGAGACAGTTCATCTATGGGTATATTTGTATGGCAGTTGTGCTGTGCAGGTTGTGCTGTGCAGAGACAGCTAAGATATCCCAGGCATTAGAAGACGCTTAGCCATCTTTAGTGTTCAGAATTAGCTTGAATATCAACACAACTGCACTGTGCTGTGTGGATATGCTCAGTGTGACAGTCTTCTCAGAAACTGGTAAGCTCTTCAGGTAATTCGGGCCAGAATTTAGTATCTAGTTTAGTATGAGAACATCAACAGTTAATAATCCATGCCATCTGTTCCTCACCCTAAGCCCTTTTAACTAGTCCTGCTAATTTGATGATGAGGTAAGAAGTACAACTGGGGGACTGACAGGGCTTGTAGCCTTGCCCCTCCTGCAGGAGAGAGAATTGGATGTCCTCTAAGCATTCGATGGGTTTTGAATCCCAGCATCGACTGCTTTGTGTTCTCTCAGAATTCGGAGATCGATGTGAGGTTCTTTGCCCCTAATCCAGCCCCCGTTCATCATTATCACCTCCTCAAAGTGGCCAGTGCTTTGTTATTAGGAGAGGCAAAATCTTACAAGGTGGCCATAATCTCCTCTGAGAGTCAGACAGATACTCTCCGTGGGTAAGAAAGTGACAGTGACTGAAAGCTCTAGGGGGAAGCAGGCTAGAACAAAGCTGTCCATTGCATCCTTTCATCAAACTGTTAATCTTTCTTTCAAAGACATCACATTTGTTTGGTGACAAAAGCCCCAAAGAAGCTGAATTGAGCCTGAAATCCTGTAGCAAGATTTAGAGGAAGCGTCTTTCATTCAGAGCAGGGAGGGGCGAGAGTCCTTCTTTTTCTTCCTACCAACCAATGGGCTCACAGAAGCCCACGAAGGTGACGGATTAATGCAGGGGCTCCCCAGGTAGATGCTACGTGACTCATGCCACGCTCCAAAAACGATTCCACAGCGACCAGCTGAACAAGAAATACGGAGTGTGACAAGATCCAGCATAAACTTGTGCTTTGGAAGGAGGGTGCTTTGCCTCTCTGAGAGATTTGTAAATTTACTACAGAAGACCCAAGATACAATGATCAGTATTACAGTTGTCAGAATCCAAATAGCACAGATTTTAACCAGTTTTTCTACTCCTAAGTTTTGATTGTATATTGTCTTGCTGTTTCCTCTAGTGCACAGCCCTGTTCCAAATCTTTGTTCTGGATGCTTTCTGTGCAAAGTCTGCATCTTTTTCTCAAGGACAACAACAAAAGTTAAAAGGATTCTAGCTCTATTCTAATTATCAAGTGGATTTAGGACTTAAGGGCAAACTAACTGGGCTATGAGGGAGGCTGTAATTTGATGTGTGTTACTTCTGTGCTAGCTTTTTCAGTCTTTCCCATCCTTTGCTGCTCATTTATGTCTGTGTATTGTCCCTTCTTTTGTGTTGGCATTGCTGGCTGTGCAGCCAGATTTCAGCTGGAAAAATAACTTTATTTTTGGCTAAACTATTTTTCAGCCAGATCGTTCCCTGACCTGGTTCACTGAGCAGTAAATAAACACTTTTGTGGTCTCTGTGATGGAAGAGTGATGAGGAGGGGAATAAGGGTTTGGGGGCAGAGCCTGCTTAACCGGATTAAGCAGCACTGTTGTCAGATGTCTAAGTACGGCCTCATTTCAGCCAGTACTTGGAGGCTTCTGAATACTGTGCTCCTGGGACAACATTGCAATGCCTGGGTGTTGGGGCTCTTGCTGTATTGAATGATTATACTGAACTCTGAAGCAAGTGGAAAAATACTGAAGAAATAAGACGAGGTTACGGCCAGAACAGTGGGATGAAGAAAAAGGAGCAAATTGCAGATGTTTGCTCAAAACCAAGGCCAACGGGACGTGATAAGAGGAGCTGGGAAACCGCAGAAAGGAGCCTACATGCCAGAACAAGCAGAAACAGAAATCTTCCCAGTAAACAATTGTTAACCAATCATATTATTATACGCTTGTAAAATAGCCAACCACATTATTGCACGCTTATAGAATGCCTTATAAAAGTCTACCTGGTTTGTACAATAAACGGATCAGATCTTGAACTCTGTGAGTATTTGAATCTGACTCCCGCTCGCCTGAAATGCCCGCAGCACCTGGGTCTTCCTTGTCAGCAGGAAACAGGTACTTTGTGCGTAAATGGAAGGCCCAGGGCTGTCTTAATCATTTGTGCTGCAGAGGCATCCCCAGTGGGAGAGGATAATGGAGAGAAAAACCCTCTGAAGCGAGACCATTTTACTTTGAGGTTTGGGCATGGTTGTATTTGTGTGTCAAAGATGTGGCAGGCATTAGGACCACGCAAGAGCCACTTGGAAGCATCTGACTGTTTGTAAACTGTGCTTTCCTGGCTCTGGAGGCTTTTAAAAATAGTACCGAACCTGCAACCAGTCTGTGTTTTTGTTTAATTATTATGAAATAGTTATATGGGGAATTGGAAATATTGACAGCAGTGTTAACGTATGGGGTGCAAGTGGTGTGTCAAGCAAATGAAAGAGATTTAGTTTGTAGCCAGTAAGTGGCATGAAGGAGTCTGAGCCCCACATATAAGAGCGTTTGGATGTGTGTCCTTATGGCTGGTAGGCTGTGCGTCAAATGTCCGTGCAGCAAAATTTCCTTACAGCTGCTCTGCTTTGCAATTTGTCTTTGTTTCCTATCGACAGCAAATTAGAAGTAGGAAGCTCTTTGCAGTGCTAGATTTTCTGTTGGAGGGAAATGGAAGCTAAATCCCATGGGTGTAGTGTAGCTTTGTCAGAGCTAAGTGCCTGGGGTCACGCAGCCAAGCAGTGGCTGCTTTTGCAAAGGGAAGCGGTTATGTTACCCCTCTGTGGGTGTTAATATTTGTGCTATAACTCCATACTTCACCCTCACTCAGAACTGAACTGCAGCAAGGTAGGTTATAACCTGCTCATGTGGCAGCATATTGCGTTAATGGTAAGAGCAACCATGCTGACGCTGCTTTTCCCTTGAGACATTTTCTCCTTTGAAGAGGAATTGATAATGTCACTTTTATGACCCTCTGTGAGCTTTTGCGACATGGAGCCTCTCTATCAGCCTGTCTAGCTCTTAAAGCTGTTTCTTCTCAAGCTTGTACTGAAACGAGGCATTGCTGAATCACCTCCGAAGCAGCAATGTTATGAGAGGTCATACTGAAAGTGGACCAGTTCCCACAGGAAAGTTCTGCAAACAACCTTCTTAAAAGGCTTTTGTTTAAAAGCTAATGTCTCACGCACACTGTTGCCTCTGTGAATTAGAAGATTCAGCCCATAGCTGAGACAGACATGGGGGATGAGACAGGGATTTCTATTGGCAACTGGAAAGGAAGAAGAAGCTGAGAAGTAGGCTGACTTTTGAAATTCAGCTCTGGTGTCCTGGCAGCTGTTGAAGTGCCATAAAAAAGGCAGTGGTTTAACACTGGGTGAGCATCAGAATCTTCAAAGCACTTTCTTGTTTGGGAAAGATGTAAGGAACTCCTCAGAATTCCTGTCTGCGTTTGGAGGGGTGGAGGCTGCAGCCTGCTCTAAAGAGGGAATAGGAAGCTCCAGATCTTCATCCAGCTGATATTTTTCCCATGCTCTTTCCTCCCACACAGCAGCTCCCTCCCTGCCCTTCTGGAGCAGCAACAGGCAATAGTTTCAACACAGACAGTGCTTGGCTTCCTTAGGTTTGCTGGGTGCAGCTTCAGAATTAATTTGCTCTTTTAAAAAAATGTATTTTGAAGAATGGAAATCTTACCAGAGCGGTGTTACTGTTAGAAAACTCTGGTGTGAGAGCAATGACCTCTGGTTCCCTGTACCTTAGCAAGCATGATGAGTGAAGTTAACTCTGCTGTCTGATTTAGGGATAACATAGGCTACAGCTCACACGTAGATGCAAGTAAAAATCAGTATTTAACTCTAGGAAAGCCAGCTTTTACTTGCTGTCTCTTAGTTCTATTTGTATTCCCTCCAATGCAAATAATAGTTCGTAAATTTTTTTTCCTGACAACTTTTATCTAGGAGTCTTGGTGTACCTTACAGACTGATACTCTGAGTTTCTCAGCCTCCCAGCAAGAGACATGTTGTCTGACACAGGGGCAATGAACAGTATGGGGACTGCCATGGGGTATTCTGAGCCAGTATTAGAAAGGATTTGAACCCAGCATCCCACTCCTGCATTTTTATAGTAATAGAGACCTACAGCTACCTATGCAATGATTTTACTCCAAGAACCATTTGTAATAGCAGGGAGGTTTAAAAGAAAAGAAAAAGGATAAAAGAAAAAAAAAAAGGATAAAAACAGCGTTTCATTTTTGCAGTTCTCAGCTCTTTTTGTATTTTATTATGAAATGCATTTCTAAGGCATTTTCTTGAAGGAGGAAAGAAGGCATATTCATTTTAAGCTATTATTTCGTGCTGTTCATTAGCTTCTGATTAAAGTACTTTTAGAGTGGTTTATGACATCATTATTTCAAACTCCTACAAGAAAGGTGGGCCTGAAAAAGCATTTTTTATTAATATAGTGAGATTTGAGCTGTTATGGAAGAGAACACAATTGTCTTGAAGCTTTCAAGGAGAATAACTTGCTCCGTGTCTCATGAGTTCAAATAATTTTGTCTTCTGGACCATCTCCTCAAATGCTGCTAATGTGGTGAGGTATGGGAAAAAACAGACTGAGATAATGGGCTCTAAAAGGACCAAAATAAGTGGTTAGGTTTCACAACTTTAATGTGCTGCCTCCTTAGAAGGCAAACACCAGCACTGTGTATCAGTGCAGTTTCTGAATTGATTTTGTCTGTTGCAAAGGTCCAGCCTGGAAAAGTATACTGAATAGATCACCTTTGATTGCTGTGCTAGAAATATGTCCCCAGTGATCTGGTTAGTAAAAGGTAGAAGGTGGCATGGCTGCTGCTTTTTTGGCTCTGCAGAATAAAGAGCAGCTCTATGACTAATTCTTGCTGAAAACAGGATCTGAGTGAAAATGACATTACAGTTTCAGACAGTTTCATGTAATTTTTTTCCTGTCTTCGACGAGTGTTGTGTCAGTCCAGGTGGGATTGCCCTGAAGTAACCTGCTTGTTTTGTTTAGGTCCTTATTTCACAGGAAGACTTACGCAGCATCAGCAAAACTTTATTGTCCTTATTTGCATAGAATTAGATGCAGAATCAAGTATCAGAGAAGAGCTAGAAAGCTGTAACAATTTAATATTCCCCAAAGGTCTCACATTTATGAAATGACAAATCTGAGCCCTTTGGGAGTTTGCAGCTTGGACAGACAGTAGGGAAATGAAACAGCTGCACATCACAGCCTTTGGAGATCAAGCATAAAAGTGAATGGAACTGTCTTCAATTACATCTGTCCATTTCTGCCAGGTGTGAAGGTACGTGGGAAGTTCCTTTGATCAGCAGAGTTAACTGCTGATGAATACTCTGCAGAGATAGATAAGCCTGTGTGACACTATGGATCCATGTACTGTATTGCCCCAGAGCATAGATAAGGGGATTAAATCAAGTTGAACTGTATTTACTCTAGCTTTTCTCTGAATTTGTCCAGCAAAAAGGAGTCTGAATCCAGATATAGTTCATGAGAGCATTAATATACCTGTTTTCCTTCTCACCTTTCCCACTTGTCATGCTCCAGGCATTTCTTTTTGTTCTTTGTAAATAGTTTTGGGCAGAGGATTCATCTGTGTACATGAACATATATACACACACACACACACAAGCTATCACATGTACCCAGGCTGCTGGATGCTTCCAGTATGTTGGGAGACATTTAGCAAACCAGATAATCCCTAGAGGCTCTCACCACCCAGCAAGGCAAGGCACAGTCCTATTCTTGACAGACTTGCTTCTCAGAGGACTGGTCCTAAATCAAAGACAATGAGAGTTCCTCATTCCATTAGCTTTTTGTCATAGAAACTCTTTCAAAAGTTTACAGTCACCCCCTGCAAACCAATGTGTAAAGCCGCAGCAAGAACCACCAGTACGTGATAAAGGGCTTGCAGATCATTTCTGCAAGCGCAAGCTGCAAGAACCCTGCACTGAAAGCAGAGTCGGTGTTCAAAGGAGAAATGGAAGAAGTTATTTGTCACATATTCAGACCTATTTGCTTGCCACTTGTTGCTCAACTCCCCTATGCATAGTCTAGCTACCGCCATGAGCAAATGGTGAAAATTTTTAGAGGCAAAGTTCAATAAACTGTTTGAAAGCTTGTCCTTTGACAGCAGATGGCTGTAGTGCTTCAGCCACTGGATGATCTGGCTCGTCATGAAACATTCTTCACCTGGGTTTCCATGCTATCCAAGTAGTGAAGTTTCTTAAGAACATGCAGATTTTGTCAGAGACCCAGTCAGTTAGAATTTGTAATCCCAGTGGCTGAACCATTAATATGTGGTTTTACTCCAGCTATGACCAAGGTCCAGTTCAGTTTGTGTCCACATGAGTAGCACTGGAGAGACTGCATGGGAGACTGGGGTTGCCTTGTCTGTGAAACCACTGTGTGTGAAGACACTAGCTCATGCTTTAACTAGGACGTGTGCAAGGAATGTTACAGTGCAAGGAAGATGGCACACACCTGTACTGATCCTGCTCTGTATGAAGTAGCGCTTTGCTTTACCGAGATTCCAGCTGTTTCTCTTTAGTGGCAACATGGAGCTGAGTGAGTCAGAAGTAAGCTCTCCGGTATGGAAATCTCCCGAGTCCTTAAAAGAATGTGAATGTCTCTTTTGTACTTCTATCCTGCAGCCAGAGTCACTTTGTTAGAAAGTTCAGTGACTGCCATGGAAGGCAGGTGTTGCTGTCCATTTAGTTCCATGTTTGCACGTAACTGAAGAGGGTACATTGAAAGGTAACAGATCAAAGACGACACGGTGCATATTATGATATAACCAACCTGTGGAACTTGCTACTGAAGGAGACAGGGGAAACAGTGGTGCCCAAGAAACTTTTGAAAAGTACAGAAATACAAAGAGAAGAGGGAGGTAACAGGTGAGCAGCAGAACTCACGACACCTGGTTTTACAGGGCTTTGAACTGTGGTGTTCCTTTCTGATTCTGCAGCCACCATATATATTGTTTCCTCTCAACCTCCCCCCCCCGCCATCGAGCCCTCAACTACTGCAGTTTGCCATGAACTGCTTCAGAGACTACATGTACTGCAAGTGAGTGTGCAAGAGCCCAAAGCTACAAGCACTGATTGCCCAGATAGCTGCTGCCGGGCGAGCCAAACAGCCTGTGCTTCCCCACAGCTGCTGGCAGATAAATAAATAGCTTCAGGAGCTGCAGTCAACCCTTGGGCCGTGTCCTGTGGAGACCTGTTGTAGGAACCTGTGGTGTTAAAACACTTCAACCCTTTGTCGGATGCCACTAAAATTGGCCAAGAGTCAGAAGTGAGTGGGAAGGGGAGGACTGGCAGCTGACAGCAATCACAGAAGCCCTTCCCCAGGCTAACCATGACATAAGTAAGCATGAGTCACAGCATAAATTGATGAGCCTAAAATTATCTACAAGAATGAATACCGTCTAACTGTCCCAACACATTATGGGCTTTCTGCTTACTCTGGAATTGGCAGATTTTGACTTTGGGTGCAGACAGCCTGACCGCTTGACTCCAGGCCCGTAGTAGTATGACAGCTCCAACTGCACTTTTTTATTTGGGCCTGCTGCTTTTGCTTTTAGATGAAGATTCAGCAGGAACCTTCTTCCTTACATTGTAGCCTCTAGGCGTTAACTGATTTGGTGCTGAAGCTGGTATTTTCTTCTTTTGGCAGCTCCTTGCCCTCTGGCATTGAATCCAGGCTGATGCTCCAGCCCCCTCCCCTCCTGTGTTGTTCCCAGGCTGTTGTGTCAGATGCAAAACAAACACTCAGTGGCTCAGAGCTCCTTGCATCCAGGAGAAATTGCATTTTCACACTGGCTCTGAACCTCCTCCGCAGAGCCAAAGCAAAATCAATGCGGAAACTAATCCCTTTGCCCCTACCACGCACATCCTCTTCAATGATGGAGCCAGGAAAGACTGAAGAGAATTAACCTTTTCTGCAAAATTCTCTGAGCTAAGAAATACCCTGCTTTTCGTGCTCTCTTTCTCTTTCCCAGTTGCTGCATCAGGGAAACCAGTCTTCTCTGGAGCTGAAGTGTCTTCTTCCTCTTCTCACTACTAATGCTACAAGTTTATTTTAAAAATAAATTCCATACTATGCAGGATTGCTATAGCTAGTCTTGGCTCTCTATAGCTAGTAGCTAGACCAAGTAGGTGGCAGCTTGGTAGAGTAACTGCTACCCGCTCAGAAGCATCCAAGAATAGCTCTAGCCTCTCCTAGGGATCAAGTATACAAGTCTGGAACTCCAGGGGTCCCTTCCTGTGACGCATATGGCGTTACTATCATAGCCATGGAATATGCTACTCTGTGAAGCTAGACACAGACATCTGGAATTGAGGGCAGCCTGTAACGCTGAACTGACAAAAGATAAAAAGGTATCAAGGTTTCTGGTCTCCCTCACTTCCCTTTTCTCAGGTGTCACAAACTCCAGTGCAGCCTTGTGCACTGTTAACTGGTCAGGCAGAACGCACTGCAGTCCCCCTCTCAGCTTAGGGACAGCTTGCTCCAGGAATGCTGCCTCTTTCTCCCTTCCAGGGACTGCACTTGTGACATACTGACAAATGGCATTTTCTTGCACAGGCTCCTGGACTGTCCAGCTAGAGAAGGGAGGCACTGTGGTGGTGCTGCGGAGCCTGCTGCGGCTGGGACTGATGTTCTACCATGTCCCAATGACCGAGCAGTACGGCTATGTCTGCTTCGGCACTGGCGAGAAGAACTTGGATCTGCCCTTCATGCTGTGACTCGCCTGTCTGGGATGAGGGCTCGAGAACATTTAGATTTTGTACTTAGGAGACTTTTGTTTACTGCTTGTTCTAATAAATGTGTGAAACCTCTGCACTTTGAGCAAGATTCTTTTGTGCCTGGATTCTGGCCCCAGTTCTTTTCTTAGGACTTTGCTGTGTGCGATCCTCTTTCAGCTCCAGGTTGAATTCCCTGTTATGTGTCACTGAAGATCCTTTAGATACTGACAGATGGCATTTTCTTCCACGATGGGTGAAGCCCCAGGTTAGAAATCAAACCTAGGCCATCTGGTTACACGTGCTTACACAACCATGACACTTCCTTGACACCATGCTTACACAAAAACTAATTTGGAGACAGCATGAATGAATGCCTACTATCACCCATGAACGACAAACAGAACAGGGCTGCACTCAGAGTAGAAAGCTCATGCATACTGTAAGGGATCTGTACTAAACCCTGAGCTCAAGAAAGGCATATTGAAGAAAGTATTTTGGTTTTCAAATGTTAGGTTTCATGAAAATTAGAGAGGTCTTTCCAGCTCATGGCACTAAACTGTAGAAAACATTAACTGTGGGCATCACCTGGTCTTTTGCAAAATGTGCTCATTCAGGTTCATCTCAAGGCAGTGGTTTAATCCAATGACTTTTCCATTAGTAAAGCTCATTGAGCAGAGCTACCTAGGCTAGAAGACATAGTAACTTCCGTATGCAGGAGAAGAAAGAAAAATCTTTTCCCTTCTGAAGGGCTGTAGGTTTCAAAGCTTCATAAAATAGACGGTCAGCCAGAGATTTTATCTCAGTATAGTTAATGAAGTCTTAGCTCTGCCTCCCAAAGCAAAAAGATCTTGGCCAGCTCAAGGGGCTGAATGTAGGGCTTCCATTTCACAAAGTAAGGCTAAGAAGAGCCATTATAACTTGGTTTCCTGGGTAAAACGTGTTTATCCGTACTCTCTGTTCCTGTCCATGCTGATAGGTCCATGCAGATGATTCTGATGAAAGCAGTACAAGGTTAAGTGGCATAGTCGTATATAAATAAGCTGTGTTGATCTGTAGCCCCCAGACAAATATCAAAGAAACGGAGCCAAAGCCATAATGACCCTGATAAATGTAATGACCTTTTCATACCAGGCCCATAAGTAGCACGTCTCAAGTAGCAGTGGTCAGTAGGTGCAAGGTACATGCATGTACTACTATACAAGGAGAGAAATGGTGCCACCTTTTAGTTAGAGCGTGGAAAATTACGCGCATCGATCAGGCCCAAACTATCCCAGGAAGCAGCCGTACCACCGATATGGACGACTTAAGGCAAATGTATTTCCATGGGGAAAAAATCACAGGCCAAGTCATCAAGGATGTCAACATTCTGTATTTCCTAGATCCAGGAGTGAAGCACAAGCCAGAAATCCTTAAGGGGACGTGTAAGATACACTCGTCTGTTTACCACTGCCATAGGTGTTCTGCTGCAAATTATGGATAGGACAGATAATTAAAAAAATTAATTTCGGTAGCCATAACAATTTCTGTTACTGCCAAGGAAATACAGTTCTGCAGGAGACTTTTTCTTCCATTAGTGTCACAGGTATAAAAGCCCAAATGAGGCAGATCTGAGTTGAAACACAGGTTAATGGGGAATCACCATTCATTGTTGCAAAAAGCGGGAAACATGCTTTTCCAAACCCAGTCGTGAACCACGATGAAACAAAAGCCTTCAGATCCTTTCCAGCTTTGAGGTAAAAGTCTTTGCCCCTCCTTTCTCCAAATCGTTCTGCACACTGAACTTTGCTTTGCTAAATCTTGTATTCTGCTAGAGGAGCAGGTTGCAGCTCATTCACTGGAGACAGTATAGAGTACTAATGACAGTTTTGGCATAAGAAAATTGGGGATACTGACAACCTTGCAAAAAAAGCAGAGCAGTGGGGAACAGCTGTGCTTACTGACTATGCCAGTTCTGTCCATTAGTGGTTTAAACAGAGAGGCTTGGGTGTATGTTTGACATTATCCTTCAGCAAAGGGTGTCCCACTGGCAGAGGTTTTTTGCACCACTTAGGGCCCCTCTTCCAGATAAGCTTTGCAGATCTGACGGACCAGCGGGTCAGATAGCTGTCAAAAAAACACAAATGCATTTCAGCTTGAGAGTGATCACAGAGAAGAGGTTCCAACTGAAGCAGGAGCAGGCACTGTAGCCTTTGCCTCCACACATGCCTCTTTATAAAAGGAATAACCATGAGCAGAGCCCCCTCAATTTAGAAGGGGCCACTGGAAAGGAATCTTTCTTTGTTTTGGAACTTCTGAGCTGCACCTCTGCACTGAACCCCCTGGCACCTGCTTGACTTCCAGTCTTACAAATCAGGTGTAGTCTCCAGGCTGCTGGCAAGTTGTCCACCTGTAGTGAAACTGGAGTGCCAAACCCCTTCATTGCAACTAAGTCCAAGACTGAATGCATCCAGCCTCTATAGGAGGTGTTATTTCAACAGCTGGCCTCAATAAGGTAAACGAATTACAAAGGATAAACTCTGTGAGAAATAAAGTCTCTAAAAAAGGGTTAGTTTACTGCTGGTGGATAATCGGTTATTTCTTCTGCATGTGATGGGTTTCTGGCCTAGTCTTGTATTTTCATGCATTCAGCTTTGCTTTAGTGTTCTCTGTACAATACTACTGCAGCTTGCTGGTGCAGGAAGTCAGAACCTACAGTGTAAGAGGTACTAGAATGGAATTATCATCACAAAACTACAAATCTCTGTGAAGAGCAATGTCTGGCAAATATCCTCTGTTTTTTACCATTTGAAGTTTTAGGCTTGGCTTTGCAAACAGGCAGGGGATTTCAGATCCAGAATCAGTTACTGGAAATCTTACCCTGTGGCTGGGTGGCCTAGAGTTTTGTTAGGCTTTAAATCTTTTGTATCAGTAGAGAGGGGAAGAGAGGTCCTTAGAGAAAGAGGAGTCTTTTCAGACAATAAAGATCCAAAGTAAAACCCTAGCATAATCTGCACAAACAATGCTCTAACAAATTAGAATTTGGAACCGACTGATAAACTTTGTCCAGCGATGTTTGCATGCCTCTGGTTGAGTAATCCCATGGTCTTAATGTAACCTCAATCAGTCATCCTCTCCCCAAACAGCTTTGTTACCTTCTATTTTGCATCGTGCAAATTTGAGATATTAGGAACTTTGGACAGAGACCATGTAGTGCATTTGTTTGAAGGCATTTGGCACATTCCTGAGAACTACAAAGCAAGCTTGCTATGCCAGGCAGCCACAGACTATGTAACAGCAAGCCCGTTTTCCTAGCACTTTTCTTCCTCAGCAATCCTGAACAGCACAAATTGAAAAAAGAATCATATTTGGAAGTACCTGCTACTGAAACAAAGCCACTTCCAAAAGGCTTTGCTTTTGCTTTGAGAAGTTTATGTTAGTTAACTAAACACCTAGAAGCAACAGCAGGAGGGATCTGGGAAAAGGTATCGAGCAAGATACAGCCACTTCTTCTCCTATGCATGCATTATATTAGTCTCTTTTGACCTTCAGTGTTATGCTAGTGCATTAGTGGAATCCCTTACATAACAACATCAGGACAGGACTCTTAATTTCTCTTGCCTTTAATTTCACATGCAAGGGGAGTTCAGCGAGACCAAACAAAGGTCCCCAGTTTGGAATCTGGCAAAGGCAGCTCCTTTGGGAGAAGCTGCAGGGGTATTAGATGGGCACATGGGGCTCAGCCCTTCTTTTCATATTCCCCTTGCTGAAGGGGGAGGCCTATAGCACAAGTTTTGGTATCGCAAGACGGCACTTACAGTGAAAGTGGAAAAAAAAATCCCCAATTGTTTTAATGCATCAGCGTGCCAAGTGCAGTTCTGGTCACGTGTCCACATGCTTATGGGAAAGTGCTCCCGTGATAATAAATGATCTCAGTGGGAGAGAAGTGAATGTGTGAATGTGAGATAGATACACATCAATGCTGTGTGCAGGTTTAGACAGACTGGCTTTTTAAGAAACCCCTCTGTTTCTGTGTGGGGGCTGGAAGTGCACACCCCAATTCTGCATAGGAAGGAGGATTTAGTACTGGCCTGTTTTTAAAGCTTTTGTTATTTCTCTTTTGAGCAGGTCTAATGATTCAAGATTTGGCACTTTCTCTTGCCGAACCCGATGTCACGTCCTAGTGCCAGGAGAAACTGTAGGCTGTAGGAAGTGCTATCTTCCGGCAGAGATAACAGACCTGTCATCTTCCTCTTCATCAATGAAGAGTCCAGTGGTATTTTTTGTGAGAAAGTAAAACCCTGTTTATAGTATCCTGACCAAGACGGTGTGTGGAAGTCTTGCGTGTGTGTGTGTGTGTAAGAAACCATCTCAGTTTCCAAACTGCAGTGGAATCTCTCCTCATTTCAGACACATCTTGCTTTGTGCACATACATTGATTTGTTAGTGTATCTGAGGAGCTAGTTCTCTTGCTCACTAGGACAAGATATGTTTAATGTTTATGCTTAATGTTTGATCCTTGAGAGGACAATAACCCCCTCTCTTTCCACAAAGCTCCATGGACATGCACTACCCCAAAGGCATATTTTGAATCGGTCCAGATATTTACTTTCTTGTCGTTGCTTAATTCTAAGGCTCGAATTAAAGCGATGAGTTCTGCCTTTTGGGCTGATGTGGTACTCGCCAATGCTCCTGCTTCTATAACTGTAGTCTCTGTTGTTACCGCATATCCGGCGTATCGAACTCCTTGTTCCATAAAGCTGTTTCCATCAGTATACAGTTCCCAGTCTGGTCTCTCCAATGGCACATCCTTCAGATCTTCACGACTGGAATAAACATACTCGATGGTAGCCAAGCAATCATGTTCCAGTCGTCCTTCTTCCTGTATGGAACTTAAAAACACTGCAGGATTTACCAGGTTAGTTGTCTTTAGAATCACATCATCCTGTTCAGTCAATACCACCTGGTATTTCATCATTCGGCTGGGGGACAGCCAATGTCCCCCCTTCTGTTCTAGGACAGTTATCACCATGTGTGGAACATAGACTGTTATTGTTCTTCCCAAAGTCAATTTCCGAGCTTCTTGTATGAGCATCATTGTTGCGGCCACTGCTCGAAGGCAGTTTGGCCACCCTTTACTCACTGTGTCCAGTTGTTTAGAGAAATATCCGACTGGTCGTTTCCAGCTTCCTATCCTCTGGGTTAACACGCCCAGTGCAAGGTGTTGTCTTTCATGTACAAACAGCTGGAAATCTTTGGTTAGATCCTGCAGTCCCAAGGCAGGTGCAGACATTAAGGCACGCTTCAACTCTACAAAAGCCTTTTGTTGTTGTGGGCCCCATACAAAGGAAGGGTTCTTTTGGGCCTCGTACAGCGGTTTAGCTATTAGCCCATAGTTCATGATCCAAAGGCGACACCACCCAGTCATTCCCAAAAATGCTCTGAGTTCATGAATATTTCTCGGCTCAGGTATACCACAAATAGCTTCTTTGTGATTTTTTCCTAATTGTCGTTGTCCTTTTGAAATCTCAAAGCCCAGATATATCACAGTCTGGCAGGCTATTTGGGCTTTCTTCCTGGATACCTTATACCCATTTAGTCCCAGGAAATTCAAGAGGTCAATAGTCACCTGTATACAGGTAGGTCTTTCTTCTGTAGCTATCAATATGTCATCCACATATTGTAGGAGTAAATGCCCAGGCCTTGATTTATCCTGTTTCCAGATTTCAAGTCCCTTTGCTAAATGATTTCCAAAAATAGTTGGACTGTTTTTAAATCCTTGGGGTAATCTAGTCCATGTCAGCTGCATCTTTTGCCCGGTTTGAGGATTTTCCCGTTCAAAAGCAAACAGTTTTCTGCTTCCCTTTTCCAAAGGTATACAAAAGAAAGCATTTTTTAAATCAAGCACTGTAAACCATTGATAATTCTCCCTCAATGCTGTTAACAGTGTATAAGGGTTTGCTACCACAGGATAAATATCCTTAACTATTTTGATTTACTGCTCTCAAGTCTTGTACCAGTCTATATTCACCCGAAGGTTTTCTGACTGGTAAAATAGGAGTATTATACTCAGATTCACATTCTTCCAAAATTTTATACTCCAAAAATTTATCAATCAATTTCTTCAATTCCTGTCTCACTTCTGGTTTGATTGAATATTGTTTAATTCTCACTGTTCCTGCACCTTCCTTCAAATCTATTTTAACCGGTTCTGCTAGTTTCAATTTACCAGGAATATTTGTTTCCCATACAGTAGGGATCACTGCCAAATCCACCTCTGGTGGAATTTCTTGTTCCTTTACCTTTTCTTGTATCATCAGGATTTCTCCCGTTTTTGACTCAGGTATTTTCAAGAAAAGTTCTCCTTCGTCAAAAACAATCTGTGCATTTAATTTAGATAACAAATCTCTTCCTAACAAGGGTACCGGACATACCGGTACATACAAAAAATCATGTGTAATTATCTTATTTCCAAATTTCAAATCCAGGGGTTGCAGGAATGGCCTGTTTTTGTTCCAGTTTTTCCTTTACAGGTATTTAATAAAAAATGTCGCTCCTGTATCCACTCCCAACCTCACAATTTAAACAACAATTTTTCCACTTTCTTATTATCAGAAGTTATAGCCATTACTAAATTATCTCTAATACTTAGCTTACATTCACCCTGCCAATCCTTTTTTTGTCTTAAGTAAAAGAACAAATCCACATATGGCATTTTATTCCATTTCCCTTCTCTTTTACAATACAGCATTAACTGCAAAATAGTGTTATAATTCAGTGTCCCATTCGTGGGCCACTTTTCCTGATTTTCTAATATATATATAGTGGCCACCAATTATTACAATATTCAATCATCTGGCTCTTTGGCAAATCCTCATATAAATCCCCCCAATGCACCAGTAAACATCCCAATGGAGAATTTTTCGGGATTTTATCATTTAACACAAGATTACCCAAGCTTTTACTTTTAAACAACCGAGTTAACTTAGTTGCCATGGTGTAATTACCCACAGTACAATACACAATTATTCAACTCTGTCACTCCGATCTGCGGATCCACACTCCACAGTCTTACTCTTACAGCCACGCTCACACTTTCCCACAGTTACTTTAAACAAACATATAACACAATATTATACCTCTTAATTTTCTTCTCAGTACACAAACTCACAAAACAACAAAGAACACCAAAAACTTCTTCTAACTTCTTGTTAGAGGCACTACCTTAGAGAACACTATAGCATATAGTTTCTCTTGTCTCCACTTTTGTCCAACCCTGCAATAGCTTTTGCTTATGTCTTACGGGCAGACTCCTAGTCCTACCCTGCGCAGCTCTTTCACCGCATCTGACAGGCAGACTTACTCAGTGGGACTCCAACCCACTGGTGGGACTTCCTCCCACTCTTTCCCATACAATTATTATAGTGGGACTCCCCCCCACTTTCTCCAGTGCACTTACTTACTTACTTACTTACTTACTTTAGCGGGACTCCCACCCACTTACTACAATTAAAAAAAGAAGTGTCTTACCAAATATCCAGGGAACGTCGTGAAGAGCCTTACGGATCGGGGATCGATGGGTGTCCCCGAGAAATCCTCGGTGCCGGCCGGAACCGATCAGGTCCCCGACTCCTCCGGTCTCCTTCAGCGAGGTCCCATCTGGGTCGCCAAAACTGTTACCGAAATCTCTGACTGAAGAACTTATCGACACCAATGTGATGTAGATAAGCAGACACTTCTTTATTAACGGCCGGGTGCGTGAGCGAGTCCTCTCACGATCAACGCACACCAGGTCCCAAAATCAGATTCCATATATAGAACTTATTCATACATATTCATTAAATATTCATACATAATCCTAACATTTCCCGTAAATCATTTACATACTCTCCTCCTATATCCAATTGTGCGCAGTAAAGCTTAGAAAGGTCTAGAAATGGGTCTAGGGTACGATTTGGGTAGGTGGTATATGAGTCGGTGGTCGCGATCTCCCCCTGCCGGAATTACCTTTTACTAAAGTTCACAGTTTCTTGGCAGGCACCTACAAGCTGTTCCAGTCGACTCTCCCCAGTTCCCATTAATCTCATATTCTGACATTTCAATACACCTCTGCGTACAGAAGACTGGTTAAATACAATGGAACCTTCCAACCCTAGAGTTATTACAATAGTTCCAGGCCCTTCTTCTAGCCTTGGTACAAGACGTACAAAAGATTCCATAACGTCTCTTATTGCGTAGATGCAAGTTTCCTAAATTTTTTTTTTCTTAACCTTCTACATTTTAATTCTATTAAATGATTTTATAAAATCAATTAATTAATCAAATAGAATCAATCAATTTTAACTTATTAACTAATCGGTAACACCTGGGGAAACTTATATTCACCATCTATGTTCATTAATCATAGATTAATAGCAGTATTGTCTAGGTTAAAGTAGCAAGATTAGTTGTTAGCAGCAGTGAAAACACAGGTGCAGCAATAACAATATAACCACATCCGTTGTACAATTCTTTCCGTGATTGATTTAGCCTTCAACTGAATTAATCAGTAGATAAAAATAAATGGGTATGTTAAACAGTAAGTAATAATCAAATAAGCCTGTCAGATGATTATGATTGGATATAAATGACTTTTATGATTTTGAGTCAAGAAGAGAACAGCATGACCTACACAGTCAACAACTGGATTGAATGACGAGGATCAGCTGATGGATGAGAATTCAAAGTACTTTCCGGCTGACCAAGAAGAACAGAACAATCGAAAAGATGATGAAACTTTAAGTGGACTCTTATGACTGGACTTCAGGGATTATGTAATTGCTTTAAGAAATCTAAGATGCAAAATGAAAAATTTCAAGTTGCCACTCACTGAGGTGATGCCCAACTCTGTATTGTGATTAAAAGCAAACCTAGAGAAACCCATTCGGCTTGTGGAAATTCTTTAATAATCCATCTATGAAAGCTGAATTCATACCTCTTGCATATACATTCAGTGGCTGATGTTAAACGGCATGAATACTCAGCCAGAGGCTTCTGGTAGTTAAAACTCACAGATATTCAATAGAGGGGGTCAACAGAAACATCTTGTTTTTATAGGAAATACTAAAAACTTTGAATGGTCATTGAACAGAGTTAGAAGCAGAACAATTTCCAGTCCTACTGAAACAGACAAAAATAGGTGTGAAAGTTCACTGAGAAAGATCTATGGACATCTTTAATGACTGTGAGCTAGAGAGAAGAAAATTTCACATTCAGAATTCCAGGCTTCCCTTGAATATGGAAGGGCTTTGCAACATTGCCATGTAACCTCTGTATTTCACCCCAAGAGAAACAACTATTACTAGGAGTGTTCATGTCTTTGTTACATAAATGCCAAGGTAAAAACCCTAAAAGGTTCACTAACACCAGAAGCGCCCCACAACCCTACCCATTTTGTTGGGCAGTTCTTTCTATTGTGGCCAGGTTTTCCACAACGAAAGCAAATGTTCGATGGTGGAGGTGGATCCCAGGGGTCTTTCATGTAACTAGAAGTTTTTTGAAAAAGAAAAAAAAAAGGAAAACGTATGCATGTATCTTTCCTCTTAAAACAAACATCTCTACAATGTTCCCATAACCTTCAAAGAACATACCTGACACTTCCTTGACTGGGTTGTATTCACAGCAAGACTGTACCATCATAGCCTGTACTTTATCCTCTTTGGAAGCACTGTCTTCAGCCAGGTTGTCAGTCTGTTTAACAGGTAATGATTATTTGACACTCATGTTAGGCTACAAATAGGCTTTGTTTGTACCTTACATAAAGACTTGTTTAACCAATCCAATTTTCTTCCAAGTGGACTGAAGCTATGTTTAGAAAAAAGTACACCAGCCGGCATTTTGAAGCTGAACTTTAAGCTCCAGACTGGTTGAAGAAGCTAGCCACGGTACATTTAACTGAGATGCATGCAAGTAGCATTATTTAAGTTTTGCAGCATTAAAAGGACACACAGCTTAAGAGTTGTTGCAGATGCTTTTGCTTGCTGAAATTCAGCTTCAGACCCAGAAGCACTAAAAGGAAATCAGCTTTTGATAATCCCTTAGCATGGGATTTAAGAATTTTCTGTTGGTACTGGATTTTCTGTTGGTTTTTGTCTGCCCACAAGCTCTGCTTCTGGCCAGGAAAAGGAGTCCTTAACAGCAGCTATTGCCAAGTGCAGTGGAACTGCAGGTCCAACACATACTCAGAAGCTGCTCTTTGTTGATCTTAAATGATTCCAAAACCATCCTCAGCACTCCTTTTCAAAACAATCGCCCTTTGACACCCAAAAGGAAACCTTTGGGATCAACATGTCCCCAGGGAGGGCTCGACACAAAACCTCTGCCCAGACCTGCTGCCCTGTGATGCCTGCCAGCAGAGCTGGTGACGCGAGTGCTCCTTCCCTGTCTCCGTTGAGGATACTAAGGTTAGCAAAGCCCTCCTGTTTGTCTTGTTGACAGGTGTACTCAGCCTGAAAGGCGGTGAGGGAGCGCTAACAGGCAGCCCTGCCAGCCAGCTTGAAGGGCAGGGGGGATGTGAAAAGCAGCTTGGGGCCGCCTGAGAACTAGCACAGGCATTGAGGGAGGGAACGCGTGGGAGCAGGGTGTTCTCTCGCTTTCACTCGCTGGGAATGTGCAATCCATTCCTTCCCTCGGAATCTCTCATCTCTAAGTGAGAGACAGTCAACATTTTAACTAATGTTTTACAAAATGCCTCTTTGTAAATACCTACACATACATACACATACATGTTCTGTTAAAGTAGCAAAGAGTATGTTTCCCAGAAAAGATGTAGCTGAATTTTGAGAAATTTTGAAGACTCTTTGATGGCCATCTGAATTGTGGACCGCATCATCTGATTTGTGGACCCCATTTTAAACTCTATTTAAGGAAAAGGAGGTATGGGAATGATACCACTATGGAAACAGACAGGCATTTCACAGGAGTCAGAAAATGGTGCGTCAGCCACAGCTGGTGACTACCAGCTCCAATATTTTGAAGATTAGGAAACTATTTCAAAAACTTGTTGACAACTCTTTCCTAGAATTGTAATGCTCTTTCTAAGAAATCATTCGCGCAGTGCATTGCAAGAGTTGAAAAGCCCCTCATTCTTCTTCCTTGCAAAAAAAAGAAAAAAACTGTTTATAGTTCTCTTCCTCTTCATTGTACTCCTCATTGTCATCTTCACCACTGTAGATGACAGTGGTGAAGACGTTAATCAGTGCAGAGTGTGTTGGTCTTAAAATATTCTCTTGAATTCTGCATGATTGTTTATGATGGGCTGGATGCAGAATCCCTTCCTGGAGACCCTGTTGCAATGGGGCATCTACACCAAAGAACATTCTATTTATTTTGTTAGGAGGGAACTAGAACATGAAATTCAGGTTCAGACCAGCAGGTACAGTTTTTAAATCATTATCAGGCTGATGGAATACTTAAATGGACAGATTGAGCCTTTTAGGAAAACTTGTCTGTGGTGGCTGGCAAAAACACTTCTTCCAGCTACAGAAAATCTGAAAAAAGATGGACATGACCTCCTCTGAACAGACAGGGGAGGCATTGCTGATTAAAGCCTTTAGATAGCATGAAAAGCATGACTAATACCTGATTTCTCATTTTTATAAAAAAAGGAGTAATCTAAGGAGTTCTATAAAAAAGAAAGAAATGTTGTGGTTTATCTGTTTTTAAGCTTTTTGTGAGCTTTCCCAATCTTAATGGCTGTCCATTGCACGTTTAGTTAGAGCTCACAAAACAGAAGCCACTCTGTGTAGCTGTACCCTCAGCCCTCTGCACTACTGGCTTCTGCAGAAGCAGCAAAGGTACAAAGAAAAAACCCAAAACTCCATTGGTGAGGGGTGTATGTATTTACTTGACACAATGTTATTATTGTCCAAGGAATTGCATTTTAAAGACTGATCTCCAGTTTTTGAAAATCACAGGCTGTCTTTACACTGCAGGACAGTGAAAATGTCACAGAGGTACCTTGGTGCCAAGAACCCAGCTCAGCAGAGTGGTGGGCTTCTCCTCTGCTTCATTTAACCTGCTACCTCACAGACCTTGGGCTGGCCAAGTTCCGTGGTTCCCAGGGATGATCCCAGATTGACCGGAGCCAGATCAGGAGCTTCTACCCTTTAGGGCTTATGGTTGAATATTAGGGTTAAGTCTTAAGGTTAGGTCTTTAGGTTAAGACTTATGGTTATGTCTCAAGGTTAAGTCTTAGAGATAAGTCTTAGAGACACGCTGTAACTCGCCAGTACACTTCATGTATTGAGAACTAACATTAGAAAGACATGGCAAAACCACAAGTCAATAATATCTACTAATGGTGGAGGAGAGGTCTGTCTTGAAGAAGCCTTGAAAACATGACCATTCAAACCATGCTGATGCAGCTGATACAGAACTGGACTGTACGAATACATCGATGACAGCGATAATGCTGTAGTCAGGCTTACATTTGAGTATCTGCAATTGTAATCAGATTCTCTGTCCTCCATAAATCTGAGGAATACAGCAGTAATACCTGGAGCACAGAGAGCAGCTTAGGCTGAAAACAAACTTAGAAAGGTAACTACTAACATTTGGGAATGTGCTCAACTGCTTTCTGAGCTTCAGGTTTGGAAAAGATCAACTGTTCCTTCACCGTCCTGGCACAAAAGGCAATACGCTTTAGGATGTTGTTCTTTTTCTCTTGCCCGACATAGACATTGTCTTTAGGAATCTACTAGGAAGCACTTAAGAATGAAACTTCTTGTTTGCATGGTTTGCCAGCTGGCCACTCTCAGTCTTTCCTCTGGAGACAGCATGCAGCCCACACACACACACACACCCCTTTGGGGTGTAAGAATACCCTGCCCCCCTCCCCCAGACAAAGGAAGCAGTCAAACACGGAGACTCGGACTGCTGGCAGATGGGAACAAATCACCGGTTCACACTGCAATGTGTCTCTCCGTTTACTCTAAAAGCACTAAAAGCAAAAGCATACAATAAGGAATCTCTCTGCATAGAGGAAACAGGATGGAGAACTTGACTCTCAGAAAAACCAAGCCCAAGAACAAACCCAATTCAAACATCTGAACAGTTACCACTGTTGGAGCTTGAATGCCACGTCCCAGCAGGCTGAAAAATCTAAGTCTGCTTTGGGACAGATACCTTCAAATCTGCCCTGTCACAACACAATTTAACAGCAGCTTTAACAAGAAAGATACAACCTGAATGCCTCCGTAAACTAACAGCCACAAAGAAGGTGAACGCACTGAAACCCCTCCCAAAGAACACAACGTGTTATGGCTACTTACCTAAGGTCTGTTTTGCCGGTAGCTTTAACTCCTCTGACGGGGACTCCCCTAACAGTTACCGATGAGTTCCCCGGAATCAGGGCATTATCATCTGTGTATTCTGGAAACAACATCAATACAGAGAAAGCATCAGTCAGTTTGTAAGAGTGATATTGACATGTCGTGACGTAGCACTTCAGGGAATCCCTTTACAGATACAAAACCAACATTTTACACACAGCGTCATGCTTTTATCATCTCACGGTACCTTTCCAGAAATCTTCAGGTCTGATAGTCAAACACAAGCAGCAAAATCTTTTCCATTTTTTTGGAATCGTTTCAATGCCAACAGCAAAATGGTCTCTAAAGTCACTAAAGCAGACTCTGCTAAAGCATGAGGTTCTTTCCTGATCTCACTTACATTGCTTTTGCTCCTGCTAGCTTACAAAACCCTAGAACATGTCTCTATAATAGCGAGCACGGAAGAGGACACCCCCACCCTGCCTCCCACCTTTTCAAACACATCCCAACCATCCATTTTGCCTTCCCACCATCTTCAAAGAGAGTCCACCATCTCTTTCTTTTTTTTCCCCCAGTGATGTTTAAAATCCTGTTTACTTTTAGCTTCTATTAGCATTGCTGCTATTACGAGATTTCCGTGATCACGCGGCCCCGAAAAATCTGAACAAGTTGGCCATCTTCACTCAAGGTTCACTGAAGGGTCTTTCCAAGATCACGTCACCATTTAGTCAGGACTCCTGCACCAAGTTATAAAACCCACGACCGTATCTCCACAGGTAAGATCTCCGAGAACCCCCTTTAGGCAGAACATCCTGGCCGAGTTCTTTCCTTCATCTTCTGAAGGTGACTTTAAGCACGTAGAGGCTGTTCAATAAAAACGGAAATTCACGGTTATGTATAAAACCCCAAAATCTCGCATACATGTGTATGACACTGAAATGTATTCCTTAGCTTTGCTCTGACAACCACTGGGGGATTTTTGCATTTTCACAGGGAAGACACCCTTACAGAAGTTCCACTAAGTATCTGTGTCACAACCTGTACATCTGCCTCTACCTGCATGTCTATCTCTACCGCCGTATGACACGCGATCCCGTAACACCCCCAAGACCCCTAACACCGTGCTGTTAAGTCTCCTCACAGATACTCTCCTGAACATACTTTACCTATCTGCAGGTAAACAGCGTGTTTAGGTCCAACCACTTGAAAGGCTAGGGCCAAAGTTACAGTTACCGCAGCAGACATGTTATTCTGTTTAAGTTTTAATACATCAAACAGGAAGAGGGAAAAAACCTATGAGTACACATTGTAAAGAAAAGACTGTTGTGAGAATGTCACAGAACCACAGGAGAAAAAAAAGAAAAAAACCAAAACAAAACACCCGATAAAATTTGAATGTTTAAGGAATGGCAACGGTTTCCAAGTCTTTTTATTTCTGTCATATCCCAAAGTCTTTAATCACATGCAAGCTTTGCCAGATGGTAGATTACCAAACTGAAACAGCACGCTAAGTAATACGAAACCATTACCGTCTCTGAGAATCAAGCACCATTTCTGAGATTCAAAAGAACGTAGGGCTTCTCGAAGAACATTTCTAGGTATATTCACCATAAGTGATCTGCCATAAAACTGCAGTATTGCCCTGACACCGTTTAACACGCAGTACCAGGAAAAAAATGCACCGTTTGAAAGAAACGAAGAAATGATGCTCAATAACATCTGAATGAAAATGTCTTTGGTGTAGCAAAGAAGCTGTATTAGCAAAAAATGCCAAGTATACTTGAGACAGAACACTCGTCTACAAGATGGCTTTCCAGGGTCTGCATAGATTCTCACTCACAGATACACTCTTGATCCAAAACGTTGCTACTGAGCAGTTTCTGCAACAGCCAAGCACCACTTTTCCAATGCGGTGGAGTAAAAGTAGTTGAAGACAAATTTCAGTCACCAAACCCACTTTTTTCCCCTTCAAATTAGCCATCCACTCCTTTTCTATCACGTTCAGCCTTCTCTGCCGAGTTTCAAAGAAATCTGGCAGGTTTGTGATTACAAGGCATTGTCCCACATTTCCTTATCGTTTTACCTAGAAGGGTTCCCAGAAACCAAACCTCTTCCACGCGCGGTGCCGCACATCGACCCCGTACACTGCTGTGCCTGGCTGCGCACACAGCCCTCACGCCAGCTGCCAGCGCACAACCACGGAAGAGCAGCTCTGAGGCCCCAGCACAAGTCACCGCTGCCGGCCGCGGCCCAACCGCCTCACTGGCCACCTGCGCCACCGCCAGCCGTCCGGTCCCCGCATCCCGCGCCCGCCGCCCCCACGCACCTTCCATGGTCTAGGCGTTGGTGACCTGCAGGTCGCAGTGAGTCGCCTTCAGCCTCTCGCGGCCTGATCTGGCGCCTGAGGTCCTGTCACCGCCAGGCTTTCAATACCTGCTCTCCCCTCCTGTCACCCCCCAGGCTGTCCCAAACAGCTGTCCTCTCCTGTACCCCCCCCAGGCCTGTCCCCACCTACTGTCCCCTCTTGTCACCCTCCAGGCTGCCATTGCCTGCTGTCCCCTCCTGTCACCCCCGGGCTGTCACTACCTGGTGACATAAGCTACATAAGATAACAAGAAAATAATAATAATAAAAAAAAAAAAACCAAACCGAAAACCTGCTTTGGTGAACACCAAAACACCCATGACTTTCTCAGGCTCTTCACTACCCCACATGTGAGTCAAGGGACAGGGTCTCCTAAAGGCTCTTTTGCCGGCACTTCCTGAAGACACCCCCATCCCCCAACCCCCACCTCACCCTGCTTTTCTACAAGTGCACAAAGAGGTTAAGAAGAGTTTCATGTCTAAGTTAAAGGAGGCAGTTTCTGAAATTAGCTTAGGTGAAAAAAGCAAGGTGGTGTATTCATGGATTTTCTCCTCTGCAAAGCCATGAAGAAAACATGAACCGCACTCCCCAAAGGCAAAGGAGCAAACTGAGGGAGAGCAGCTCACTGGCGCCTTTCAGAGCTTCAACAGTCTGGAGAAACGGGAAAAAAACCCATGCAAAGATAAAGAGCAGCCAAGATGCACTTTTATAAAATGCACATTGGGGCCTGTTCCAGATCTCAGAATGACTTTCAGTATTGCTTTGCATGACTATTAGACCAAGGCCTAAAGGGGCGTGATAGCTTCTGCTTGCCGGGGCACGGTAAGATCACTCAAACGAGCGACAAGGTAACAAGTAAACACCAGAGGCAATAGCGGAGCTTACCGTTTCCCTCCACTGGTGACCAGCTGTACATAAACCAGCTTAACCAGCCTCCCTAAGGATGGCTCTAAAGTCGCTGAAAAGGAAAAAAAAGAAGGTAAGTTCTTAGCCTGAAATGCAAAGGCACCATCTTGGCTCCCAGGCAGGTGGCACAGATGGCCCAACAGGGTCATGTCCCCACCTTCCAGGGAAGATAAAAAAAGCGCAGGACTTCTTAGTGGGGTGGGTTTGTTGCATCCTTTCCGTTTGCTGAAAGCCTGAGGAAGGATGTATTCCACGGTAGGACCGGTGGCACTTTAGACCTGAGGTTAAAAAAGTGCTGCACTTCAGTGACGCTCCCCAAGCTGCTTTCACCACCAAACAGAAAAAGATTTGCTTTCTCCAGTACGGTGGGAATGATACCATAAAGTCGGTCAGGGAGAAAAACCCTCTAAGACTTGCTTGCAAGTTTCAGAAGGCCGGCATTCTTTATGGCAGTGCTGGGAGCACGGGGGAATGTTTCCTCTGAGCGTGCTCACCCAGTTCCTCGAGGGTACGCACTATGGACAGCAGAGCACTTGCACACTCATAGCGCATTACACATGCATTTTCAGTCAGGCACGAGATGGGTTACAAGTTGCTTGCTTTAATGCAAACGAGCACACACCCTCAGACAGCACTGCTGAGGTTTTTTACTAGCTCCCCGTGCTCCCCAAGCGGGGCCTTGCCCTCTCTCAGGGGGCTATCTGAGTCAGAGGTCACGATCTCCCCCCACAACAATTACCTTTGTCCGAATTCCAACCAACATTCTGCGGATCGCAGCACTCTTATCGGCTTGTCTCCTCCTGCGACCACAACGTCCTCACCCAGAGGCTCTTTCTGCATCACTGAAGAGAACGCAGACCTTTTCCCCATCCATTCTTTGTTCCCCATCCTTCCCAAGGCTGACTCCCTGGATGAGAGGTCCCTTAATTCGTCACTTCTAACAGCTTTAGAGAGTCAGCTTGGCCTAACCTTTGTGCGCAGGTGTGTTT
>NW_026611812.1:130000-132380 GCF_023638135.1 Falco biarmicus
CGGGTTAGGGTTAGGGTTCGGGTTAGGGTTCGGGTTAGGGTTCGGGTTAGGGTTAGGGTTAGGGTTAGGGTTCGGGTTAGGGTTCGGGTTAGGGTTCGGGTTAGGGTTAGGGTTCGGGTTAGGGTTAGGGTTAGGGTTCGGGTTAGGGTTAGGGTTCGGGTTAGGGTTCGGGTTAGGGTTAGGGTTAGGGTTAGGGTTCGGGTTAGGGTTAGGTTAGGGTTAGGGTTAGGGTTAGGGTTAGGGTTCGGGTTAGGGTTAGGGTTAGGGTTAGGGTTAGGGTTAGGGTTAGGGTTAGGGTTAGGGTTAGGGTTAGGGTTAGGGTTAGGGTTCGGGTTAGGGTTAGGGTTAGGGTTAGGGTTAGGGTTAGGGTTAGGGTTAGGGTTAGGGTTCGGGTTAGGGTTAGGGTTAGGGTTAGGGTTAGGGTTAGGGTTAGGGTTAGGGTTAGGGTTAGGGTTAGGGTTAGGGTTAGGGTTAGGGTTAGGGTTAGGGTTAGGGTTCGGGTTAGGGTTAGGGTTAGGGTTAGGGTTAGGGTTAGGGTTAGGGTTCGGGTTAGGGTTAGGGTTAGGGTTAGGGTTAGGGTTAGGGTTAGGGTTCGGGTTAGGGTTAGGGTTAGGGTTAGGGTTAGGGTTAGGGTTAGGGTTAGGGTTAGGGTTAGGGTTAGGGTTAGGGTTCGGGTTAGGGTTAGGGTTAGGGTTAGGGTTAGGGTTAGGGTTAGGGTTAGGGTTAGGGTTAGGGTTAGGGTTAGGGTTAGGGTTAGGGTTAGGGTTAGGGTTAGGGTTAGGGTTAGGGTTAGGGTTAGGGTTAGGGTTAGGGTTAGGGTTAGGGTTAGGGTTAGGGTTAGGGTTAGGGTTAGGGTTAGGGTTAGGGTTAGGGTTAGGGTTAGGGTTAGGGTTCGGGTTAGGGTTAGGGTTAGGGTTAGGGTTAGGGTTCGGGTTAGGGTTAGGGTTAGGGTTCGGGTTCGGGTTCGGGTTAGGGTTAGGGTTAGGGTTAGGGTTCGGGTTCGGGTTAGGGTTCGGGTTAGGGTTAGGGTTAGGGTTAGGGTTCGGGTTCGGGTTAGGGTTCGGGTTCGGGTTAGGGTTCGGGTTCGGGTTCGGGTTAGGGTTAGGGTTCGGGTTAGGGTTAGGGTTCGGGTTAGGGTTAGGGTTCGGGTTAGGGTTAGGGTTCGGGTTCGGGTTAGGGTTCGGGTTAGGGTTCGGGTTCGGGTTCGGGTTAGGGTTAGGGTTAGGGTTAGGGTTAGGGTTAGGGTTAGGGTTAGGGTTAGGGTTCGGGTTCGGGTTCGGGTTAGGGTTAGGGTTAGGGTTAGGGTTAGGGTTCGGGTTCGGGTTCGGGTTCGGGTTCGGGTTAGGGTTCGGGTTCGGGTTCGGGTTAGGGTTCGGGTTAGGGTTAGGGTTCGGGTTCGGGTTAGGGTTAGTGGTTAGGGTTCGGGTTAGGGTTCGGGTTCGGGTTCGGGTTCGGGTTCGGGTTCGGGTTAGGGTTAGGGTTAGGGTTCGGGTTCGGGTTCGGGTTAGGGTTAGGGTTAGGGTTAGGGTTCGGGTTAGGGTTCGGGTTAGGGTTCGGGTTAGGGTTAGGGTTCGGGTTCGGGTTAGGGTTAGGGTTCGGGTTCGGGTTAGGGTTCGGGTTAGGGTTAGGGTTCGGGTTCGGGTTAGGGTTAGGGTTAGGGTTCGGGTTCGGGTTAGGGTTAGGGTTAGGGTTAGGGTTCGGGTTCGGGTTAGGGTTCGGGTTAGGGTTAGGGTTCGGGTTCGGGTTCGGGTTCGGGTTCGGGTTAGGGTTAGGGTTCGGGTTCGGGTTCGGGTTCGGGTTCGGGTTAGGGTTCGGGTTAGGGTTCGGGTTAGGGTTAGGGTTAGGGTTCGGGTTCGGGTTCGGGTTAGGGTTAGGGTTAGGGTTCGGGTTCGGGTTAGGGTTCGGGTTAGGCTTAGGGTTCGGGTTCGGGTTCGGGTTCGGGTTCGGGTTAGGGTTAGGGTTCGGGTTCGGGTTAGGGTTAGGGTTCGGGTTAGGGTTCGGGTTAGGGTTAGGGTTCGGGTTCGGGTTAGGGTTCGGGTTAGGGTTCGGGTTAGGGTTAGGGTTCGGGTTAGGGTTAGGGTTAGGGTTCGGGTTAGGGTTCGGGTTAGGGTTAGGGTTCGGGTTCGGGTTAGGGTTCGGGTTAGGGTTCGGGTTAGGGTTAGGGTTCGGGTTAGGGTTAGGGTTAGGGTTCGGGTTAGGGTTCGGGTTAGGGTTAGGGTTCGGGTTAGGGTTCGGGTTAGGGTTAGGGTTCGGGTTAGGGTTAGGGTTCGGGTTAGGGTTCGGGTTAGGGTTTAGGGTTAGGGTTAGGGTTCGGGTTAGGGTTTAGGGTTAGGGTTAGGGTTAGGGTTAGGGTTAGGGTTCGGGTTAGGGTTCGGGTTAG